>NW_027052909.1:0-102000 GCF_011386835.1 Chrysemys picta bellii
GGAGGTGGTGACCTCCGAGAGAGATGCTGACATCAGCCTGGCAGGACAGGAGCACAGGGCCAGGGAAACCTCAGAGACCCCTGTGGCTTTGCTTCAGCAAGTCTCCTTCTCGAGGTCTCTCTTTGAGGACTGAGAGAGTGTTAGGGTTGACGTATGTGAGTGTGAGCAGGAGCCTCTTTCGAGTTTTCTCCTTCCTTTTGACGGATTTTACTAGAAAGCAGACGTCCCTATTTAGAAGGTAAGAGCCTCCAAGAGGTTTTGGAACCTGCTCAGTCTGATCCATCTGGTGCCAGCTGAATTCTAGGCATGGAAAACAGTAGTTTAAGATGGCAGAATTTTATTCCCTCCCTGGGATTTTGTCCCGTAGAATCACTGGGGACATTAGGGTTTGTCCTTTTCGTTTTACCTTTTCCTCCATCGCTCCTTCCTTTCTCTTCATCTCTTACTTCTTTTGTCCTTTCTCCTGTTCCCCTTTCACCACCAGGAGTTGTGTGTGTGTGTGTGTGTGTGTGTGTGTGTGTGTTTGTGTGTGTGTGTTGCTGGGGGTGCTCTTCACCTCCCCTTGTGGGGAGTTCATCCAAAACTGTATGGTTGAAATAGTGCTTGGACTCCACTGACACTAGATGCTGCCATCCTGTGGCTTAGCATTAGTGTCTGGGATGACTTGGGGCAAGATCTCAACCTCCCCTCAACCCACTTCACTTCTGGCAGAATCCCTCCTGCCCCCCCGCTAGAGCCGCCTCGATGCCCAACCTGGGTGGGGGTGGAGAAGAGGGTTCTGATAACTTGAGGTTTGGTTTGGAGGTGGAACAGCTGTGAAGAACACTGAGGGGGAGGTAGCAGGAGCTAATCCTACGAGGAGGGGGGTTGGCACTGGAGGATACTAGAAAGGACAAGAAGACTCCATTCTGGGGTTCAGGAGGTGAATTCATCCCTCAGCGGTGGGCAGGTGGTGGGTGGAAATACTGCTGGTTCCAGGTGCCCTTAATTCCCCCTAATTCCTCGGGACCTTTGAGTCTCTGACAGGTTCTCGTTCCCTTGCAGCAGGAGGACGTCACGGCCAAAGTGATGCACCAGCTCCGCATCATCCGGCACTTGCGCCAGGTGCCTGAGACACTGCAGGGGCTGTTCCTCTGAGGCCTTCAGCAACTCCCGCTCCCTGCTGCAGGTACTGCTCTGGCTCACTGTAAATGGGGAGCTAGTGGAAGGGGAAATGGAGCCCCCTGGCCCTCACTAAAAGGGAAAGTGGTGGATTCTCCATCTCTTGATGTCATTGAATGAAGACTAGATGCCTTTCTGGAATGTGTGTGCCCAAAGAGTAACTATTGTACTATACAGTAAGCCTATGATATGCAGCGGGTTAGATTAGATGCTCTAAAGGTCTCTTCTGACCATAAAGTCTACTAATTTTGGAAACACTGAGTGTAGCATTGGGAGCAGCCTCTGATGTTTTACTGTCTAGCCCGCTTGCTTCCTAGAATGAGGATGCATTGAGTGGGGTGATCCACAGAGAGTAGCTCAAACCTTCAAAGTGTCAGGCCAGTAGCAGGACATTAGCACTTTAGGGTTTGGTTGGGTGTGGCAGTGATATCACAAAGGCCTTATCCTGGACCTCAGCCTATGGGTCAAAGGTGTTAGGGAGGTGGTTACCTGAGAGAGAGATGCTGACATCAGCCAGGCAGGACAGGAGCGCAGGGCCAGGGAAACCTCAGAGACCCCTGTGGCTTTGCTTCAGCAAGTCTGCTTCTCGAGGTTTCTTTTTGAGGACTGAGAGAGTATTAGGGTTCACGTATTTAAGTGCGAGCAGGAGCCTCTTTCGAGTTTTCTCCTTTCCTTTTACTGATTTTACTTGAAAATTAGAAGGTAAGAGCCTCCAAGAGGTTTTGGAACCTGCTCAGTCTGATCCATCTGGTGCCAGCTGAATTCTCGGCATGGAAAACAGTAGTTTAAGGTGGCAGAATTTTATTCCCTCCCTGGAATTTTGTCCCGTAGAATCACTGGGGAAACTAGGGTTTGTCCTTTTCGTTTTACCTTTTCCTCCATCCCTCCTTCCTTTCTCTTCATCTCTTACTTCTTTTGTCCTTTCTCTTGTTCCCCTCACACCACCAGGAGTGTGTGTGTGTGTGTGTGTGTGTGTGGTGCTGTTGGTTCTCTTCACCTCCCCTTGTGGGGAGTTGATCCAAAACTGTGGGGTTGAAATAGTGCTTGGACCCCACTGACAGTAGATGCTGCCATTGTGTGACTTAGCATTAGTGTCTGGGATGACTTGGGTCAAGATCTCAACCTCCCTGCAACCCACTTCACTGCTGTCAGAATCCCTCCTGCACACCCTGTTAGAGCCGCCTCCCAGCACAACCTGTGTCGGGGTGGAGAAGAGGGTTCTGATGACTTTAGCTGTGGTTTGGAGGTGGAATGTCTGTGAAGGGCACTGAGCAGGAGGTAGCAGGAGCTCACCCTACAAGGAGGGGGGTTAGCTCTGGAGGTTTCTAGAAAGGACAAGAAGACTCCATTCTGGGGTTCAGGAGGTGAATTCATCTCTCATTGATGGGCAGGTGCTGGGTGGAAATACTGCTGGTTCCAGGTTCCCTTAATTCCCCCTGATTCCTCGGGGCCTTTGAGTCTCTGACAGGTTCTCGTTCCCTTGCAGCAGGAGGACGTCAGGGCCAAAATGATGCACCAGCTCCGCATCATCCTGCACTTACGCCACGTGCCTGAGACACTGCAGGGGCTGCGCCTCTGAGGCCTTCAGGAACTCCCGCTCCCTGCTGCAGGTACTGTTCTGGCTCACTGTAAATGGGGAGCTAGTGGAAGGGGAAATGGATCCCCTGGCACTCACTAAAAGGGAAAGTGATGGATTCTCCATCTCTTAATGTCATTTAATTTAGACTAGATACCTTTCTGGAATGTTTGTGCCCAAAAAGTAACTATTGTACTATACAGGAAGCCCATGATATGCAGGGGCTTAGATTAGATGCTCTAAAGGTCTCTTCTGGCCATAAAGTGTAGTAATTTTGGAAACACGGAGTGTAGCATTGGGAGCAGCCTCTGATGTTTTACTGTCTAGCCGGCTTGCTTCCTAGAATGAAGACGCATTGACTGGGGTGATCCACACAGAGTAGCTCAAACCTTCAAAGTGTCAGGCCAGCACCAGGACATTAGCACTTCAGGGTTTGGTTTGGTGTGGCAGTGACATCACAAAGGCCTTTTGCAGGACGTCAGCTTATTGGTCAAATGTGTTAGGGAGGTGGTGACCTCAGAGAGAGATGCTGACATCAGAGAGAGATGCTGACATGAGGGCCAGGGAAAGCTCAGAGACCCCTCTGGCTTTGCTTCAGCAAGTCTCCTCCTTGAGGTCTCTCTTTGAGGAAAGTAAGTGCCTCGGAGAGGTTTGTATCCTGTTCAGTCTGATCCACCTGGTGCCAGCTGAATTCTAGGCATGGAGAACACTAGTTCAAGGTGGCAGAATTTTATTCCCTCCCTGTGATTTTGTCCCGTAGAATCACTGGGGACATTAGTGTTTGTCCTTTTCATTTTACCTTTTCCTCCCTCCCTCCTTCCTTTCTCTTCATCTCTTACTTCTTTTGTCCTTTCTCCTGTTCCCCTCCCACCACCGGGAGTGGTTTGTGTGTGTGTGTGTGTGTGTGTGTTGCTGGGGGTGCTCTTCACCTCCCTTTGTGGGGAGTTCATCCAAACCTGTATGGTTGAAATAGTGCTTGGACTCCACGGACACTAGATGCTGCCATCGTGTGGATTAGCATTGGTGTCTGGGATGACTTGGGGCAAGATCTCAACCTCCCCGCAACCCACTTCACTGCTGGCAGAATCCCACCTGCCACCCCTGCTAGAGCCGCCTCCCTGGCCAACCTGGGTGGGGGTGGAGAAGAGGGTTCTGATAACTTGAGCTGTGGTTTGGTGGTGGAACAGCTGTCAAGGGCACTGAGAGGGAGGTAGCAGCAGCTCACCCTTCAAGGAGGGGATTTGGCACTGGAGGTTACTAGAAAGGACAATAAGACTCCATTCTGGGGTTCAGGAGGTGAATTCATCCCTCAGTGGTGGGCAGGTGCTGAGTGGAAATACTGCTGATTCCCGGTGCCCTTAATTCCCCCTGATTCCTCGGGGCGTTTGAGTCTCTGACAGGTTCTCGTTCCCTTGCAGCAGGAGGACGTCATGGCCAAAGCTATGCACCAGCTCCGCATCATCCATCACTTGCGCCAGGTGCCTGAGACACTGCAGGGGTTGTGCCTCTGAGGCCATCAGCAACTCCCGCTCCCTGCTGCAGGTACTGCTTTGGTTTACTGTAAATGGGGAGCTAGTGGAAGGGGAAATGGAGCCCCCTGGCCCTCACTAAATGGGAAAGTGGTGGATTCTCCATCTCTTGATGTCATTTAATGAAGACTAGATGCCTTTCTGGAATGTGTTTTCTAAGAAAGTAACTGTTGTGCTCTACAGGAAGCCTATGATATGCAGAGGGTTAGATGAGATGCTCTAAAGGTCTCTTGTGGCCATAAAGTCTCCTAATTTTGGAAACACTGAGTGTAGCATTGGGAGCAGCCCCTGATTTTTTAGTGTCTAGCCGGCTTGCTTCCTAGAATGAAGACGCATTGAGTGGGGTGATCCACACAGAGTAGCTCAAACCTTCAAAGTGTCAGGCCAGCAGCAGGACATTAGCACTTCCGGGGATGGGTGGGTGTGGTAGTGACATCACAAAGGCCTTTTCAGGACCTCAGCCTATTGGTCAAAGGTGTTAGGGAGGTGGTGACCTCCGAGAGAGATGCTGACATCAGCCAGGCAGGACAGGAGCTTAGGGCCAGGGAAACCTCAGACACCCCTGTGACTTTCATAGAATCATAGAATCATAGAATATCAGGGTTGGAAGGGACCTCAAGAGGTCATCTAGTCCAACCCCCTCCTCAAAGCAGGACCAATTCCCAACTAAATCATCCCAGCCAGGGCTTTGTCAAGCCGGGCCTTAAAAACCTCCAAGGAAGGAGACTCCACCACCTCCCTAGGTAACGCATTCCAGTGCTTCACCACCCTCCTAGTGAAATAGTGTTTCCTAATATCCAACCTGGACCTCCCCCACTGCAACTTGAGACCATTGCTCCTTGTTCTGTCATCTGCCACCACTGAGAACAACCGAGCTCCATCCTCTTTGGAACCCCCCTTCACGTAGTTGAAGGCTGCTATCAAATCCCCCCTCATTCTTCTCTTCTGGAGACTAAACAATCCCAGTTCCCTCAGCCTCTCCTCAAAAGTCATGTGCTGCAGACCCCTAATCATTTTTGTTGCTCTCCGCTGGACTCTTTCCAATTTTTCCACATCCTTCTTGTAGTGTGGGGCCTGTCGGAGAAAAACAGAGTTCTCACTATTTGTTTAGGTACAGCAAGTCAGATGCTTTATTAACTCTCACAATTGCCCAGAGGGAGAGAGCTAAGCACGTCTCTCCCAGGTAACTAATTACAGCAAGCATTTATACCTTTCATTACAGAAATAACGAGGGACAGCTGCGTTTTGTTTATACGTAGGCCATCTTGATATCTCATTTCTTCACTTGTTTTGACTCTTGCCAACATACAATATTTTCTATACCTTATCTACACAAGGTCTTCTACACCTTATCTATACCAGGTCATAATGACTTCTTACACAGTTCTTTCTCACCCACCTCACACATTCCTCGCTTCTACAAATCTCGCGTTATTAGGGTTACTGTTAGCCTAACTCTTGCTAACGAACTGTCATTCATTGCATCCCCTTCCTGTCAGCTCTTTCTCTGCTTCCACAGGCCCAAAACTGGACACAGTATTCTAGATGAGGCCTCACCAATGTCGAATAAAGGGGAACGATCACGTTCCTCGATCTGCTGGCAATGCCCCTACTTATACAGCCCAAAATGCCGTTAGCCTTCTTGGCAACAAGAGCACACTCTTTGAGGACTGAGAGAGTATTAGTGTTCACATGTGTGAGTGCGAGCAGGAGCCTCTTTGGAGTTTTCTCCTTTCCTTTGACGGATTTTACTAGAAAACAGACGTCCCTATTTAGAAGGTAAGAGCCTCCAAGAGGTTTTGGAAGCTGCTCAGTCAGGTCCATCTGGTGCCAGCTGAATTCTAGGCATGGAAAACACTAGTTTAAGGTGGCAGAATTTTATTCCCTCTGTGGGACTTTGTCCCGTAGAATCACAGGGGACATTAGTGTTTCTCATTTTCGTTTTACCTTTTCCTCCATCCCCCCTTCCTTTCTCTTCATATCTTACTTCTTTTGTCCTTTCTCCTTTCCTTTTCTCCATCTCCTGATGTCATTTCATGAAGACTAGATGCCTTTCTGGAATGTGTGTGCCCAAAAAGTAACTATTGTACTATACAGGAGGCCTATGATATGCAGGGGCTTAGATGAGATGCTCTAAAGGTCTCTTGTGGCCATAAAGTCTACAAATTTTGGAAACAGTAGTATTGGGAGCAGCCTCTGATGTTTTACTGTCTAGCCGGCTTGCTTCCTAGAAAGAAGACGCATTGAGTCGGGTGATCCACAGAGAGTACCTGTGTCAAGGCTGAATGCCCACTTTGAAGTTTAGGGTACAAATGTAGGGGCCTGCATGAAAACTTCTAAGCTTAACCACCATCCCAAGGCTAATTTCCTCCCCTGGGTAGCCTTGAGAAACCTTTCACCAATTCCCTGGTGAATACAGATCCAAACCCCTTGGATCTTAAAACAAGGAGAAATTAACCATCCCCCCTCCTTCCTCCCACCAACTCCTGGTGAATCAAGATCCAAACTCCTTGGATCTTAAAACAAGGAAAAATCAATCAGGTACTTAAAAATAAGGCTTTTAATTAAAGAAAAAGGTAAAAATCATCTCTGTAAAATCAGTATGGAAATTAACCTTACAGGGTAATCAAACTTAAAGAGCTCAGAGGACTCCCCTCTAGTCTTAGGTTCAAAGTACAGCAAACAAAGATAAACACTCTAGTAAAAGGTACATTTACAAGTTGAGAAAACAAAGGAAAACTAACACGCCCTGTTTGAAATAGGAGAGACTTGTTTAGAAAGATGTGGAGAACCTGGATTGATGTCTGGTCCCTCTCAGTCCCGAGGGCGAACACCCACACAAACAAAGAACACAAACAAAAGCCTTCCCCTCCCCAAGATTTGAAAGTATCTTGTCCCCTTATTGGTCCTTTAGGTCAGATGCCAGCCAGGTTACCTGAGCTTCTTAACCCTTTACAGGGAAAAGGATTTTGGAGTCTCTGGCCAGGAGGGATTTTATAGTACTGTACACAGGACAGCTGTTACCCTTCCCTTTATAGTTATGACAACCTCAAACCTTCAAAGTGTCAGGCCAGCAGCAGGACATTAGCACTTCAGGGTTTGGTTGGGTGTGGCAGTGACATCACAAAGGCCTTTTGCAGGATGTCAGCTTATTGGTCAAATGTGTTAGGGAGGTGGTGACCTCAGAGAGAGATGCTGACATCAGCCTGGCAGGACAGGAGCACAGGGCCAGGGAAACCTCAGAGACCCCTGTGGCTTTGTTTCAGCAAGTCTCCTTCTCGAGGTCTCTCTTTGAGGACTGAGAGAGTATTAGGGTTCACGTACGTGAGTGCGTGCAGGAGCCTCTTTCGAGTTTTCTCCTTTCCTTTTACTGATTTTACTAGAAAACAGACGTCCCTGTTTAGAAGGTAAGAGCCTCCAAGAGGTTTTGGCAGCTGCTCAGTCTGATCGACGTGGTGCCAGCTGAATTCTAGGCATGGAAAACAGTAGTTTAAGATGGCAGAATTTTATTCCATCCCTTGGATTTTGTGCCGTAGAATCACTGGGGACATTAGGGTTTGTCCTTTTTGTTTTACCTTTTCCTCCATCCCTCCTTCCTTTCTCTTCATCTCTTACTTCTTTTGTCCTTTCTCCTGTTCCTCGAAAACTGTGGGGTTGAAATAGTGTTTGGACTCCACTAACACTAGATGCTGCCATCCTGTGGCTTAGCATTAGTGTCTGGGATGACTTGGGTCAAGATCTCAACTTCCCCGCAACCCACTTCACTGCTGCCAGAATCCCTCCTGCCCCCCCTGCTAGAGCCGCCTCCCTGGCCAACCTGGGTGGGGGTGGAGAACAGTGTTTTTTTCATACATTCATAGATTATCGGACTGGAAGGGACCTCGAGAGGTCATCGAGTCCAGTCCCCTGCCCGCGTGGCAGGACCAAATACCATCTAGACCATCCCTGATAGACATTTATCTAACCTACTCTTAAATATCTCAAGAGATGGAGATTCCACAACCTCCCTCGGCAATTTATTCCAGTGTTTAACCACCCTGACAGTTAGGAACTTTTTCCTAATGTCCAACCTAGACCTCCCTTGCTGCATTTTAAACCCATTGCTTCTGGTTCTATCCTTAGAGGCGAAGGTGAACAAGTTTTCTCCCTCCTCCTTATGACACCCTTTTAAATACCTGAAAACTGCTATCATGTCTCCTCTCAGTCTTCTCTTTTCCAAACTAAACAAAGCCAATTCTTTCAGCCTTCCTTCATAGGTCATGTTCTCAAGACCTTTAATCATTCTTGTTGCTCTTCTCTGGACCCTTTCCAATTTCTCCACATCTTTTTTAAAATGCGGTGCCCAGAACTGGACCCAATACTCCAGCTGAGGCCTAACCAGAGCAGAGTAGAGCGGAAGAATGACTTCTCGTGTCTTGCTCACAACACACCTGTTAATACATCCCAGAATCAGGTTTGCTTTTTTTGCAACAGCATCACACTGTTGACTCATATTTAGCTTGTGGTCCACTATAACCCCTAGATCCCTTTCTGCCGTACTCCTTCCTAGACAGTCTCTTCCCATTCTGTATGTGTGAAACTGATTGTTCCTTCCTAAGTGGAGCACTTTGCATTTGTCTTTGTTAAACTTCATCCTGTTTAACTCAGACCATTTCTCCAATTTGTCCAGATCATTTTGAATTATGACCCTGTCCTCCAAAGCAGTTGCAATCCCTCCCAGTTTGGTATCATCCGCAAACTTAATAAGCGTACTTTCTATGCCAATATCTAAGTCGTTGATGAAGATATTGAACAGCGCCGGTCCCAAAACAGACCCCTGCGATACCCCACTCGTTATGGCTTTCCAGCAGGATTGGGAACTATTAATAACAACTCTCTGAGTACGGTTATCCAGCCAGTTATGCACCCACCTTATAGTAGCCCCATCTAAATTGTATTTGCCTAGTTTATCAATAAGAATATCATGCGAGACCGTATCAAATGCCTTACTAAAGTCTAGGTATACCACATCCACAGCCTCACCCTTATCCACAAGGCTCGTTATCCTATCAAAGAAAGCTATCAGATTGGTTTGACATGATTTGTTCTTCACAAATCCATGCTGGCTGTTCCCTATCACCTTACCACCTTCCAAGTGTTTGCAGATGATTTCCTTAATTACTTGCTCCATTATCTTCCCTGGCACAGAAGTTAAACTCACTGGGGTCTGTAGTTTCCTGGGTTGTTTTTATTTCCCTTTTTATAGATGGGCACTATATTTGCCCTTTTCCAGTCTTCTGGAATCTCTCCCGTCTCCCATGATTTTCCAAAGATAATAGCTGGAGGCTCAGATACCTCCTCTATTAGCTCCTTGAGTATTCTAGGATGCATTTCATCAGGCCCGGGTGACTTGCAGGCATCGAACTTTTCTAAGTGATTTTTAACTTGTTCTTTTTTTATTTTATCTGCTAAACCTACCCCCTTCCCATTAGCATTCACTATGTTAGGCATTCCTTCAGACTTCTCGGTGAAGACCGAAACAAAGAAGTCATTAAGCATCTCCGCCATTTCCAAGTTTCCTGTTACTGTTTCTCCCTCTTCACTAAGCAGTGGGCCTACCCTGTCTTTGGTCTTCTTCTTGCTTCTAATGTATTGATAAAAAGTCTTCTTGTTTCCCTTTATTCCCGTAGCTAGTTTGAGCTCATTTTGTGCCTTTGCCTTTCTAATCTTGCCCCTGCATTCCTGTGTTGTTTGCCTATATTCATCCTTTGTAATCTGTCCCAGTTTCCATTTTTTATATGACTCCTTTTTATTTTTTAGATCATGCAAGATCTCATGGTTAAGCCAAGGTGGTCTTTTGCCACATTTTCTATCTTTCCTAACCAGCGGAATAGCTTGCTTTTGGGCCCTTAATAGTGTCCCTTTGAAAAACTGCCAACTCTCCTCAGTTGTTTTTCCCCTCAGTCTTGATTCCCATGGGACCTTACCTATCAGCTCTCTGAGCTTACCAAAATCTGCCTTCCTGAAATCCATTGTCTCTATTTTGCTGTTCTCCCTTCTACCCTTCCTTAGAATTGCAAACTCTATGATTTCATGATCACTTTCACCCAGGCTGCCTTCTACTTTCAAATTCTCAACGAGTTCCTCCCTATTTGTTAGAATCAAGTCTAGAACAGCTTCCCCCCTAGTAGCTTTTTCAACCTTCTGAAATAAAAAGTTGTCTCCAATGCAGTCCAGGAATTTGTTGGATAGTCTGTGCCCCGCTGTGTTATTTTCCCAACATATAGCCGGATAGTTGAAGTCCCCCATCACCACCAAATCTTGGGCTTTGGATGATTTTGTTAGTTGCTTAAAAAAAGCCTCATCCACCTCTTCCACCTGGTTAGGTGGCCTGTAGTAGACTCCTAGCATGACATCTCCCTTGTTTTTTACCCCTTTTAGCCTAACCCAGAGACTCTCAACACTTCCGTCTCCTATGTCCATCTCTACCTCAGTCCAAGTGTGTACATTTTTAATATACAAGGCAACACCTCCTCCCTTTTTCCCCTGTCTATCCTTCCTGAGCAAGCTGTACCCATCCACACCAACATTCCAATCACGTGTATTATCCCACCAAGTTTCAATAATGCCAACAATGTCATAATTGTATTTATTTATTAGCACTTCCAGTTCTTCCTGCTTATTCCCCATACTTCTCGCATTTGTATATAGACATCTAAGATACTGGTTTGATCTTTCCTCCCAGTTTTGTCCTGACCCTCCTTTCCCTCTGACAATATAGCCCACACTCCCTCTCGTTTTTGACCCATCTCCCCGGTCTCCATGTTCCCCACTTACCTGTGGGCTTTGCTCACCTGTCCCCGTCGAACCTAGTTTAAAGCCCTCCTCACTAGGTTAGCCAGTCTGTGTCCAAAGGTACTAATAACTTGAGCTGTGGTTTGGAGGTGGAACAGCTGTCAAGGGCACTGAGGGGGAGATAGCAGGAGCTCATCCTTCAAGGAGGGGGGTTGTCACTGGAGGTTACTAGAAAGGACAAGAAGACTCCATTCTGGGGTTCAGGAGGTGAATTCATCCCTCAGCGGTGGGCAGGTGGTGGGTGGAAATACTGCTGGTTCCAGGTGCCCTTAATTCCCCCTGATTCCTCGGGACCTTTGAGTCTCTGACAGGTTCTCGTTCCCTTGCAGCAGGAGGACGTCACGGCCAAAGTGATGCACCAGCTCCGCATCATCCGGCACTTGCGCCAGGTGCCTGAGACACTGCAGGGGCTGTTCCTCTGAGGCCTTCAGCAACTCCTCCTCCCTGCTGCAGGTACTGCTCTGGCTCACTGTAAATGGTGAGCTAGTGGAAGAGGAAATGGAGCCCCCTGGCCCTCACTAAAAGGGAAAGTGGTGGATTCTCCATCTCTTGATGTCATTGAATGAAGACTAGATGCCTTTCTGGAATGTGTGTGCCCAAAGAGTAACTATTGTACTATACAGGAGGCCTATGATATGCAGCGGGTTAGATTAGATGCTCTAAAGGTCTCTTCTGACCATAAAGTCTACTAATTTTGGAAACACTGAGTGTAGCATTGGGTGCAGGCTCTGATGTTTTACTGTCTAGCCCGCTTGCTTCCTAGAATGAGGATGCATTGAGTGGGGTGATCCACAGAGAGTAGCTCAAACCTTCAAAGTGTCAGGCCAGTAGCAGGACATTAGCACTTTAGGGTTTGGTTGGGTGTGGCAGTGATATCACAAAGGCCTTATCCTGGACCTCAGCCTATGGGTCAAAGGTGTTAGGGAGGTGGTTACCTGAGAGAGAGATGCTGACATCAGCCAGGCAGGACAGGAGCGCAGGGCCAGGGAAACCTCAGAGACCCCTTTGGCTTTGCTTTAGCAAGTCTCCTTCTCGAGGTCTCCCTTTTTAGGACTCAGAGAGTATTAGGGTTCAAGTATGTGAGTGCGAGGAGGAACCTCTTTCGAGTTTCTCCTTTTATTGATTTTACTAGAAAACAGACGTGCCTGTTGAGAAGGTAAGAACCTTGGAGAGGTTTTTAACCTGCTCAATCTGCAGTCTGATCCACCTGGTGCCAGCTGAATTCTAGGCATGGAAAACAGTAGTTCAAGGTGGCAGAATTGTATAGCCCACCTGGGATTTTGTGCCGTAGAATCACTGGGGACATTAGGGTTTGTCCTTTTCGTTTTACCTTTTCCTCCATCCCTCCTTGCTTTCTCTTGTTCCCCTCCCACCACCAGGAGTGGTGTGTGTGTGTGTGTGTTGCTGGGGGTGCTCTTCACCTCCCCTTGTGGGAAGTTGACACTGCAAGGGCTGTGCCTCTGTGGACATCAGCAACTCCCACTCCCTGCTGCAGGTACTGCTCTGGCTCACTGTAAATGGGGTGCTAGTGGAAGGGGAAATGGAACCCCCTGGCACTCACTAAAAGGGAAAGTGGTGGATTCTCCATCTCTTGATGTCATTGAAGGAAGACTAGATGCCTTTCTGGAATGTGTGTGCCCAAAGAGTAACTATTGTACTATACAGGAAGCCTATGATATGCAGGGGCTTAGATTAGATGCTCTAAAGGTCCCTTGTGGCCATAAAGTCTACTAATTTTGGAAACACTGAGTGTAGCATTGGGAGCAGCCTCTGATGTTTTACTGTCTAGCCCACTTGCTTCCTAGAATGAAGACGCATTGAGTGGGGTGATCCACAGAGAGTAGCTCAAACCTTCATAGTGTCAGGCCAGCAGCAGGACATTAGCACTTAAGGGTTTGATTGGTGGCAGTGATATCACAAAGGTCTTTTGCAGGATGTCAGCTTATTGGTCAAATGTGTTAGGGAGGTGGTGACCTCAGAGAGAGATGCTGACATCAGCCTGGCAGGCCAGGAGCACAGGGCCAGGGAAACCTCAGAGACCCTGTGGCTTTGCTTCAGCAAGTCTCCTTCTCGGGGTCTTTCTTTGAGGACTGAGAGAGTATTAGGGTTCACGTACGTGAGTGCGTGCAGGAGCCTCTTTCGAGTTTTCTCCTTTCCTTTTACTGATTTTACTAGAAAACAGACGTCCCTGTTTAGAAGGTAAGAGCCTCCAAGAGGTTTTGGCAGCTGCTCAGTCTGATCCACGTGGTGCCAGCTGAATTCTAGGCATGGAAAACAGTAGTTTAAGATGGCAGAATTTTATTCCATCCCTTGGATTTTGTGCCGTAGAATCACTGGGGACATTAGGGTTTGTCCTTTTTGTTTTACCTTTTCCTCCATCCCTCCTTCCTTTCTCTTCATCTCTTACTTCTTTTGTCCTTTCTCCTGTTCCTCGAAAACTGTGGGGTTCAAATAGTGTTTGGACTCCACTAACACTAGATGCTGCCATCCTGTGGCTTAGCATTAGTGTCTGGGATGACTTGGGTCAAGATCTCAACTTCCCCGCAACCCACTTCACTGCTGCCAGAATCCCTCCTGCCCCCCCTGCTAGAGCCGCCTACCTGGCCAACCTGGGTGGGGGTGGAGAACAGTGTTTTTTTCATACATTCATAGATTATCGGACTGGAAGGGACCTCGAGAGGTCATCGAGTCCAGTCCCCTGCCCGCGTGGCAGGACCAAATACCATCTAGACCATCCCTGATAGACATTTATCTAACCTACTCTTAAATATCTCAAGAGATGGAGATTCCACAACCTCCCTCGGCAATTTATTCCAGTGTTTAACCACCCTGACAGTTAGGAACTTTTTCCTAATGTCCAACCTAGACCTCCCTTGCTGCATTTTAAACCCATTGCTTCTGGTTCTATCCTTAGAGGCGAAGGTGAACAAGTTTTCTCCCTCCTCCTTATGACACCCTTTTAAATACCTGAAAACTGCTATCATGTCTCCTCTCAGTCTTCTCTTTTCCAAACTAAACAAAGCCAATTCTTTCAGCCTTCCTTCATAGGTCATGTTCTCAAGACCTTTAATCATTCTTGTTGCTCTTCTCTGGACCCTTTCCAATTTCTCCACATCTTTTTTAAAATGCGGTGCCCAGAACTGGACCCAATACTCCAGCTGAGGCCTAACCAGAGCAGAGTAGAGCGGAAGAATGACTTCTCGTGTCTTGCTCACAACACACCTGTTAATACATCCCAGAATCAGGTTTGCTTTTTTTGCAACAGCATCACACTGTTGACTCATATTTAGCTTGTGGTCCACTATAACCCCTAGATCCCTTTCTGCCGTACTCCTTCCTAGACAGTCTCTTCCCATTCTGTATGTGTGAAACTGATTGTTCCTTCCTAAGTGGAGCACTTTGCATTTGTCTTTGTTAAACTTCATCCTGTTTAACTCAGACCATTTCTCCAATTTGTCCAGATCATTTTGAATTATGACCCTGTCCTCCAAAGCAGTTGCAATCCCTCCCAGTTTGGTATCATCCGCAAACTTAATAAGCGTACTTTCTATGCCAATATCTAAGTCGTTGATGAAGATATTGAACAGCGCCGGTCCCAAAACAGACCCCTGCGATACCCCACTCGTTATGGCTTTCCAGCAGGATTGGGAACTATTAATAACAACTCTCTGAGTACGGTTATCCAGCCAGTTATGCACCCACCTTATAGTAGCCCCATCTAAATTGTATTTGCCTAGTTTATCAATAAGAATATCATGCGAGACCGTATCAAATGCCTTACTAAAGTCTAGGTATACCACATCCACAGCCTCACCCTTATCCACAAGGCTCGTTATCCTATCAAAGAAAGCTATCAGATTGGTTTGACATGATTTGTTCTTCACAAATCCATGCTGGCTGTTCCCTATCACCTTACCACCTTCCAAGTGTTTGCAGATGATTTCCTTAATTACTTGCTCCATTATCTTCCCTGGCACAGAAGTTAAACTCACTGGGGTCTGTAGTTTCCTGGGTTGTTTTTATTTCCCTTTTTATAGATGGGCACTATATTTGCCCTTTTCCAGTCTTCTGGAATCTCTCCCGTCTCCCATGATTTTCCAAAGATAATAGCTGGAGGCTCAGATACCTCCTCTATTAGCTCCTTGAGTATTCTAGGATGCATTTCATCAGGCCCGGGTGACTTGCAGGCATCGAACTTTTCTAAGTGATTTTTAACTTGTTCTTTTTTTATTTTATCTGCTAAACCTACCCCCTTCCCATTAGCATTCACTATGTTAGGCATTCCTTCAGACTTCTCGGTGAAGACCGAAACAAAGAAGTCATTAAGCATCTCCGCCATTTCCAAGTTTCCTGTTACTGTTTCTCCCTCTTCACTAAGCAGTGGGCCTACCCTGTCTTTGGTCTTCTTCTTGCTTCTAATGTATTGATAAAAAGTCTTCTTGTTTCCCTTTATTCCCGTAGCTAGTTTGAGCTCATTTTGTGCCTTTGCCTTTCTAATCTTGCCCCTGCATTCCTGTGTTGTTTGCCTATATTCATCCTTTGTAATCTGTCCCAGTTTCCATTTTTTATATGACTCCTTTTTATTTTTTAGATCATGCAAGATCTCATGGTTAAGCCAAGGTGGTCTTTTGCCACATTTTCTATCTTTCCTAACCAGCGGAATAGCTTGCTTTTGGGCCCTTAATAGTGTCCCTTTGAAAAACTGCCAACTCTCCTCAGTTGTTTTTCCCCTCAGTCTTGATTCCCATGGGACCTTACCTATCAGCTCTCTGAGCTTACCAAAATCTGCCTTCCTGAAATCCATTGTCTCTATTTTGCTGTTCTCCCTTCTACCCTTCCTTAGAATTGCAAACTCTATGATTTCATGATCACTTTCACCCAGGCTGCCTTCTACTTTCAAATTCTCAACGAGTTCCTCCCTATTTGTTAGAATCAAGTCTAGAACAGCTTCCCCCCTAGTAGCTTTTTCAACCTTCTGAAATAAAAAGTTGTCTCCAATGCAGTCCAGGAATTTGTTGGATAGTCTGTGCCCCGCTGTGTTATTTTCCCAACATATAGCCGGATAGTTGAAGTCCCCCATCACCACCAAATCTTGGGCTTTGGATGATTTTGTTAGTTGCTTAAAAAAAGCCTCATCCACCTCTTCCACCTGGTTAGGTGGCCTGTAGTAGACTCCTAGCATGACATCTCCCTTGTTTTTTACCCCTTTTAGCCTAACCCAGAGACTCTCAACACTTCCGTCTCCTATGTCCATCTCTACCTCAGTCCAAGTGTGTACATTTTTAATATACAAGGCAACACCTCCTCCCTTTTCCCCCTGTCTATCCTTCCTGAGCAAGCTGTACCCATCCACACCAACATTCCAATCATGTGTATTATCCCACCAAGTTTCAATAATGCCAACAATGTCATAATTGTATTTATTTATTAGCACTTCCAGTTCTTCCTGCTTATTCCCCATACTTCTCGCATTTGTATATAGACATCTAAGATACTGGTTTGATCTTTCCTCCCAGTTTTGTCCTGACCCTCCTTTCCCTCTGACAATATAGCCCACACTCCCTCTCGTTTTTGACCCATCTCCCCGGTCTCCATGTTCCCCACTTACCTGTGGGCTTTGCTCACCTGTCCCCGTCGAACCTAGTTTAAAGCCCTCCTCACTAGGTTAGCCAGTCTGTGTCCAAAGGTACTAATAACTTGAGCTGTGGTTTGGAGGTGGAACAGCTGTCAAGGGCACTGAGGGGGAGATAGCAGGAGCTCATCCTTCAAGGAGGGGGGTTGTCACTGGAGGTTACTAGAAAGGACAAGAAGACTCCATTCTGGGGTTCAGGAGGTGAATTCATCCCTCAGCGGTGGGCAGGTGGTGGGTGGAAATACTGCTGGTTCCAGGTGCCCTTAATTCCCCCTGATTCCTCGGGACCTTTGAGTCTCTGACAGGTTCTCGTTCCCTTGCAGCAGGAGGACGTCACGGCCAAAGTGATGCACCAGCTCCGCATCATCCGGCACTTGCGCCAGGTGCCTGAGACACTGCAGGGGCTGTTCCTCTGAGGCCTTCAGCAACTCCTCCTCCCTGCTGCAGGTACTGCTCTGGCTCACTGTAAATGGTGAGCTAGTGGAAGAGGAAATGGAGCCCCCTGGCCCTCACTAAAAGGGAAAGTGGTGGATTCTCCATCTCTTGATGTCATTGAATGAAGACTAGATGCCTTTCTGGAATGTGTGTGCCCAAAGAGTAACTATTGTACTATACAGGAGGCCTATGATATGCAGCGGGTTAGATTAGATGCTCTAAAGGTCTCTTCTGACCATAAAGTCTACTAATTTTGGAAACACTGAGTGTAGCATTGGGTGCAGGCTCTGATGTTTTACTGTCTAGCCCGCTTGCTTCCTAGAATGAGGATGCATTGAGTGGGGTGATCCACAGAGAGTAGCTCAAACCTTCAAAGTGTCAGGCCAGTAGCAGGACATTAGCACTTTAGGGTTTGGTTGGGTGTGGCAGTGATATCACAAAGGCCTTATCCTGGACCTCAGCCTATGGGTCAAAGGTGTTAGGGAGGTGGTTACCTGAGAGAGAGATGCTGACATCAGCCAGGCAGGACAGGAGCGCAGGGCCAGGGAAACCTCAGAGACCCCTTTGGCTTTGCTTTAGCAAGTCTCCTTCTCGAGGTCTCCCTTTTTAGGACTCAGAGAGTATTAGGGTTCAAGTATGTGAGTGCGAGGAGGAACCTCTTTCGAGTTTCTCCTTTTATTGATTTTACTAGAAAACAGACGTGCCTGTTGAGAAGGTAAGAACCTTGGAGAGGTTTTTAACCTGCTCAATCTGCAGTCTGATCCACCTGGTGCCAGCTGAATTCTAGGCATGGAAAACAGTAGTTCAAGGTGGCAGAATTGTATAGCCCACCTGGGATTTTGTGCCGTAGAATCACTGGGGACATTAGGGTTTGTCCTTTTCGTTTTACCTTTTCCTCCATCCCTCCTTGCTTTCTCTTGTTCCCCTCCCACCACCAGGAGTGGTGTGTGTGTGTGTGTGTTGCTGGGGGTGCTCTTCACCTCCCCTTGTGGGAAGTTGACACTGCAAGGGCTGTGCCTCTGTGGACATCAGCAACTCCCACTCCCTGCTGCAGGTACTGCTCTGGCTCACTGTAAATGGGGTGCTAGTGGAAGGGGAAATGGAACCCCCTGGCACTCACTAAAAGGGAAAGTGGTGGATTCTCCATCTCTTGATGTCATTGAAGGAAGACTAGATGCCTTTCTGGAATGTGTGTGCCCAAAGAGTAACTATTGTACTATACAGGAAGCCTATGATATGCAGGGGCTTAGATTAGATGCTCTAAAGGTCCCTTGTGGCCATAAAGTCTACTAATTTTGGAAACACTGAGTGTAGCATTGGGAGCAGCCTCTGATGTTTTACTGTCTAGCCCACTTGCTTCCTAGAATGAAGACGCATTGAGTGGGGTGATCCACAGAGAGTAGCTCAAACCTTCATAGTGTCAGGCCAGCAGCAGGACATTAGCACTTAAGGGTTTGATTGGTGGCAGTGATATCACAAAGGTCTTTTGCAGGACCTCAGCATATTGGTCAAAGGTGTTAGGGAGGTGGTAACCTCAGAGAGAGATGCTGCCATCAGCCAGGCAGGACAGGGGCGCATGGCCAGGGAAACCTCAGAGACCCCTGTGGCTTTGCTTCAGCAAGTCTTCTTCTCGAGGTTTCTCTTGAGGACTGAGAGAGTATTAGGATTCACGTATTTGAGTGAGAGCAGGAGCCTCTTTTGAGTTGTCTCCTTTCCTTTTACTGATTTTACTAGAAAACAGACATCCCTGTTTAGAAAGTAAGAGCCTCCAAGAGGTTTTGGAACCTGCTCAGTCTGATCCATCTGGTGCCAGCTGAATTCTAGGCATGGAAAACACTAGTTGAAGGTGGCAGAATTTTAATCCCTCCCTGTAATTTTGTCTGGTAGAATCACTGGGGACATTAGGGTTTGTCCTTTTCGTTTTACCTTTTCCTCCATCCCTCCTTCCTTTCTCTTTATCTCTTACTTCTTTTGTCCTTTCTCTTGTTCCCCTCCCACCACCAGGAGTGGTATATATGTGTGTGTGTGTGTGTGTGTTGCTGGGGGTGCTCTTCACCTCCCCTTGTTGGGAGTTGATCCAAAACTGTATGGTTGAAATAGTGCTTGGACTCCACTGACACTGGATGCTGCCATCGTGTGGTTTAGCATTAGTGTCTGGGATGACTTGGGGCAAGATCTCAACCTCCCCGCAACCCACTTCACTGCTGCCAGAATCCCTCCTGCCCCCCCTGCTAGAGCCGCCTCCCTGCCCAACCTGGGTGGGGGTGGAGAAGAGGGTTCTGATAACTTGAGCTGTGGTTTGGAGGTGGAACAGCTGTCAAGGGCACTGAGGGGGAGATAGCAGGAGCTCATCCTTCAAGGAGGGGGGTTGGCACTGGAGGTTACTAGAAAGGACAAGAAGACTCCATTCTGGGGTTCAGGAGGTGAATTTATCCCTCAGTGGTCGGCAGGTGCTGGGTGGAAATACTGCTGGTTCCAGGTGCCCTTAATTCCTCCAGATTCCTCGGGGCATTTGAGTCTCTGAAAGGGTTCTCGTTCCCTTGCAGGAGGAGGACGTCACGGCCAAAGGGATGCACCAGCTCCGCATCATCCGGCACTTACGCCATGTGCCTGAGACACTGCAGGGGCTGTTCCTCTGAGGCCTTAGCAACTCCCTCTCCCTACTGCAGGTTCTGCTCTGGCTCACTGTACATGGGGAGCTAGTGGAAGGGGAAATGGAGCCCCCTGGCACTCACTAAAAGGGAAAGTGGTGGATTCTCCAACTCTTGATGTCATTGATTGAAGACTAGATGCCTTTCTGGAATGTGTGTGCCCAAAAAGTAACTATTGTACTATACTGGAAGCCTATGATATGGAGGGGGTTAGATGAGATGCTGTAAAGGTCTCTTCTGGCCAGAAAGTCTCCTACCTTTGGAAACACTGAGTGTAGTATTGGGAGCAGCCTCTGATGTTCTACTGTCTAGCTAGCTTGCTTCCTAGAATGAAGACGAATTTTGTGGTGTGATCCACAGAGCGTAGCTCAAACCTTCAAAGTGTCAGGCCAGCAGCAGGACATGAGCACTGGTTGGGTGTGGCAGTGATATCACAAAGGCTTTTTCAAGGACCTCAGCGTACTGGTCAAAGGTGTTAGGGAGGTGGTGACCTCAGAGAGAGATGCTGTCTTCAGCCAGGGAGGACAGGGGCTTACAACCAGGGAAACCTCAGAGAGCCCTGTGGCTTTGCTTCAGCAAGTCTCCTTCTCGAGGTTTCTTTTTGAGGACTGAGAGAGTGTTAGGGTTGACGTATGTGAGTGCGAGCAGGAGCCTCTTTCGAGTTTTCTCCTTTCCTTTTACTGATTTTACTTGAAAATTAGAAGGTAAGAGCCTCCAAGAGGTTTTGGAACCTGCTCAGTCTGATCCATCTGGTGCCAGCTGAATTCTCGGCATGGAAAACAGTAGTTTAAGGTGGCAGAATTTTCTTCCCTCCCTGGAATTTTGTCCCGTGGAATCACTGGGGACACTAGGGTTTGTCCTTTTCGTTTTACCTTTTCCTCCATCCCTCCTTCCTTTCTCTTCATCCCCTTTGAAGTTTAGGGTACAAATGTAGGGGCATGCATGAAAACTTCTAAGCTTAACCACCATCCCAAGGCTAATTTCCTCCCCTAGGTAGCCTTGAGAAACCTTTCACCAATTCCCTGGTGAATACAGATCCAAACCCCTTGGATCTTAAAACAAGGAGAAATTAACCATCCCCCCTCCTTCCTCCCACCAACTCCTGGTGAATCAAGATCCAAACTCCTTGGATCTTAAAACAAGGATAAATCAATCAGGTTCCTAAAAATAAGGCTTTTAATTAAAGAAAAAGGTAAAAATCATCTCTGTAAAATCAGTATGGAAATTAACCTTACAGGGTAATCAAACTTAAAGAGCTCAGAGGACTCCCCTCTAGTCTTAGGTTCAAAGTACAGCAAACAAAGATAAACACTCTAGTAAAAGGTACATTTACAAGTTGAGAAAACAAAGGAAAACTAACACGCCTTGTTTGAAATAGGAGAGACTTGTTTAGAAAGATGTGGAGAACCTGGATTGATGTCTGGTCCCTCTCAGTCCCGAGGGCGAAAACCCACACAAACAAAGAACACAAACAAAAGCCTTCCCCTCCCCAAGATTTGAAAGTATCTTGTCCCCTTATTGGTCCTTTAGGTCAGATGCCAGCCAGGTTACCTGAGCTTCTTAACCCTTTACAGGGAAAAGGATTTTGGAGTCTCTGGCCAGGAGGATTTTATAGTACTGTACACAGGACAGCTGTTAACCTTCCCTTTATAGTTATGACAACCTCAAACCTTCAAAGTGTCACGCCAGCAGCAGGACATTAGCACTTCAGGGTTTGGTTGGGTGTGTTAGTGACATCACAAAGGCCTTTTGCAGGATGTCAGCTTATTGGTCAAATGTGTTAGGGAGGTGGTGACCTCAGAGAGAGATGCTGACATCAGCCAGGCAGGACAGGGGCCCAGGGCCAGGGAAACCTCAGAGACCCCTGTGGCTTTGCTTCAGCAAGTCTCCTTCTCGAGGTCTCTCTTTGAGGACTGAGAGAGTATTAGGGCTGACGTATGTGAGTGCGTGCAGGAGCCTCTTTCGAGTTTTCTCCTTTCCTTTTACTGATTTTACTAGAAAACAGACGTCCCTGTTAAGAAGTTAAGAGCCTCGGAGAGGTTTGTAACCTTTTCAGTCTGATCCATCTGGTGCCAGCTGAATTCTAGGCATGGAAAACACTAGCTCAAGGTGGCAGAATTTTATTCCCTCCCTGGGATTTTGTCCCGTGGAATCACTGGGGACATTAGGTTTTGTCCTTTTCGTTTTACCTTTTCCTCCATCCCTCCTTCCTTTCTCTTCATCACTTACTTCTTTTGTCCTTTCTCCTGTTCCCCTCCCACCACCAGGAGTGTGTGTGTGTGTGTGTGTGTGTTGTTGGCGGTGCTCTTCACCTCCCCTTGTGGAAAGTTGATCCAATACTGTGAGGTTGAAATAGTGCTTGGACTCCACTGACACTAGATGCTCCCATCCTGTGGCTTAACATTACTGTCTGCGATGACTTGGGGCAAGGTCTCAACCTCCCCGCAACGCACTTTTCTGCTTTCAGAATCCCACCTGCCCCCCCTGCTAGAGCCGCCTCCCTGCCCAACCTGGGTGGGGGTGGAGAAGAGGGTTCTGATAACTTGAGCTGTGGTTTGGAGGTGGAACAGCTGTCAACGGCACTGAGCTGGAGGTAGCAGGAGCTCATCCTACAAGGAGTGGGGTTGGCACTGGAGGTTACTAGAAAGGACAAGAAGACTCCATTCTGGGGTTGAGGAGGTGAATTGCTCAAAGGTGTTAGGGAGGTGGTGACCTCAGAGAGAGATGCTGACATGAGCCAGGCATGACAGGAGCACAGGGCCAGGGAAACCTCAGAGACCCCTGTGGTTTTGCTTCAGCAAGTCTCCTTCTCGAGGTCTCTCTTTGAGGACTGACAGAGTATTAGGGTTCACGTATGTGAGTGGGAGCAGGAGCCTCTTTCGAGTTTTCTCCTTTCCTTTTACTGATTTTACTAGAAATTAGTTAGAAGCAACAAAGCACATTTGGGGATTTTTCGATGGTTGGGGTCTCTGGTGATTGGTTCCATATAAGATGGGGGAAAAAAAATGGAGTCTCCTTCCTTGGAGGTTTTTAAGGCCCGGCTTGACAAAGGCCTGGCTGGGATGATTTAGCTGGGAATTGGTCCTGCTCTGAGCATGGGGTTGGACTAGATGACTTCTTGAGGTCCCTTCCAACTCTGATATTCTATGATTCTATGATTCTATGAAAACAGACTTCCCTGTTGAGAAGGTAAGAGCCTCCAAGAGGTTTTGGAACCTCCACAGTCTGATCCATCTGGTGCCAGCTGAATTCTAGGCATGGGAAACACTAGTTCAAGGTGGCAGAATTTTATTCCGTCCCTTGGATTTTATCCCGTAGAATCACTAGGGATATTAGCGTTTGTCCTTTTCATTTTACCTTTTCCTCCATCCCTCCTTCCTTTTTCTTCATCTCTTACTTCTTTTGTCCTTTCTCTTGTTCCCCTCCCACCACCAGGAGTGGTGTGTGTGTGTGTGTGTGTCTGTGTGTGTATTGCTGGGGGTTCTCTTCACCTCTCCTTGTGGGAAGTTCCTCTAAAACTGTGGGGTTGAAATAGTGCTTGGACTCCACTGACACAAGATGCTGCCATCCTGTGTCTTAGCATTAGTGTCTGGGATGACTTGGGGCAAGATCTCAACCTCCCCTCAACCTCTTCACTTCTGGCAGAATTCCTTCCGGCCCCCCCGCTAGAGCCGCCTCCATGCCCAACCTGGTTGGGGGTGGAGAAGAGGGTTCTGATAACTTGAGGTTTGGTTTGGAGGTGGAACAGCTGTCAAGAACACTGAGTGGGAGGAAGCAGGAGCTCACCCTAGAAGGAGGGGGGTTGGCACTGGAGGTTACTAGAAATGACAAGAAGACTCCATTCTGGGGTTCAGGAGGTGAATTCATCCCTCAGTGGTGGGCAGGTGCTGAGTGGAAATACTGCTGGTTTCAGGTGCCCTTAATTCCCCCTGATTCCTCGGGGCGTTTGAGTCTCTGACAGGTTCTCGTTCCCTTGCAGGAGGAGGACGTCACGGCCAAAGTGATGCACCCGCATTATCCGCCACTTGCGCCAGGTGCCTGAGACACTGCAGGGGCTGCGCCTCTGAGGCCTTCAGCATCTCCTGCTCCCTGCTGCAGGTACTGCTCTGTCTCCCTGTAAATGGCGAGCTAGTGGAAGGCGAAATGGAGCCCCCTGGCACTCACTAAAAGGGAAAGTGGTGGATTCTCCATCTCTTGATGTCATTGAATGAAGACTAGATGCCTTTCTGGAATGTGTGTGCCCAAAAAGTAACTATTGTACTATACAGGAGGCCTATGATATGCAGGGGCTTAGATGAGATGCTCTAAAGGTCTCTTGTGGCCATAACGTCTACAAATTTTGGAAACACTGAGTGTAGTATTGGGAGCAGCCTCTGATGTTTTACTGTCTAGCTAGCTTGCTTCCTAGAATGAAGACGAATTTTGTGGTGTGATCCACAGAGCGTAGCTCAAACCTTCAAAGTGTCAGGCAAGCAGCAGGACATGAGCACTTTAGGGTTTGGTTGGGTGTGGCAGTGATATCACAAAGGCTTTTTCAAGGACCTCAGCGTACTGGTCAAAGGTGTTAGGGAGGTGGTGACCTCAGAGAGAGATGCTGTCTTCAGCCAGGGAGGACAGGGGCTTACGACCAGGGAAACCTCAGAGACCCCTGTGGCTTTGCTTCAGCAAGTCTGCTTCTCGAGGTTTCTTTTTGAGGACTGAGAGAGTATTAGGGTTCACGTATTTAAGTGCGAGCAGGAGCCTCTTTCGAGTTTTCTCCTTTCCTTTTACTGATTTTACTTGAAAATTAGAAGGTAAGAGCCTCCAAGAGGTTTTGGAACCTGCTCAGTCTGATCCATCTGGTACCAGCTGAATTCTCGGCATGGAAAACAGTAGTTTAAGGTGGCAGAATTTTATTCCCTCCCTGGAATTTTGTCCCGTAGAATCACTGGGGACACTAGGGTTTGTCCTTTTCGTTTTACCTTTTCCTCCATCCCTCCTTCCTTTCTCTTCATCTCTTACTTCTTTTGTCCTTTCTCTTGTTCCCCTCACACCACCAGGAGTGGTGTGTGTGTGTGTGTGTGTGTGTGTGTGTGTGTGTGGTGCTGTTGGTTCTCTTCACCTCCCCTTGTGGGGAGTTGATCCAAAACTGTGGGGTTGAAATAGTGCTTGGACCCCACTGACAGTAGATGCTGCCATTGTGTGACTTAGCATTAGTGTCTGGGATGACTTGGGTCAAGATCTCAACCTCCCTGCAACCCACTTCACTGCTATCAGAATACCTCCTGCACACCCTGTTAGAGCCGCCTCCCAGCACAACCTGTGTCGGGGTGGAGAAGAGGGTTCTGATGACTTTAGCTGTGGTTTGGAGGTGGAATGTCTGTGAAGGGCACTGAGCAGGAGGTAGCAGGAGCTCACCCTACAAGGAGGGGGGTTAGCTCTGGAGGTTTCTAGAAAGGACAAGAAGACTCCATTTTGGGGTTCAGGAGGTGAATTCATCTCTCATTGATGGGCAGGTGCTGGGTGGAAATACTGCTGGTTCCAGGTTCCCTTAATTCCCCCTGATTCCTCGGGGCCTTTGAGTCTCTGACAGGTTCTCGTTCCCTTGCAGCAGGAGGACGTCAGGGCCAAAATGATGCACCAGCTCCGCATCATCCTGCACTTACGCCACGTGCCTGAGACACTGCAGGGGCTGCGCCTCTGAGGCCTTCAGGAACTCCCGCTCCCTGCTGCAGGTACTGTTCTGGCTCACTGTAAATGGGGAGCTAGTGGAAGGGGAAATGGATCCCCTGGCACTCACTAAAAGGGAAAGTGATGGATTCTCCATCTCTTAATGTCATTTAATTTAGACTAGATACCTTTCTGGAATGTTTGTGCCCAAAAAGTAACTATTGTACTATACAGGAAGCCCATGATATGCAGGGGCTTAGATTAGATGCTCTAAAGGTCTCTTCTGGCCATAAAGTGTAGTAATTTTGGAAACACGGAGTGTAGCATTGGGAGCAGCCTCTGATGTTTTACTGTCTAGCCGGCTTGCTTCCTAGAATGAAGACGCATTGACTGGGGTGATCCACACAGAGTAGCTCAAACCTTCAAAGTGTCAGGCCAGCAGGAGGACATTAGCACTTCAGGGTTTGGTTGGGTGTGGCAGTGACATCACAAAGGCCTTTTGCAGGGCGTCAGCTTATTGGTCAAATGTGTTAGGGAGGTGGTGACCTCAGAGAGAGATGCTGACATCAGAGAGAGATGCTGACATGAGGGCCAGGGAAAGCTCAGAGACCCCTCTGGCTTTGCTTCAGCAAGTCTCCTCCTTGAGGTCTCTCTTTGAGGAAAGTAAGTGCCTCGGAGAGGTTTGTATCCTGTTCAGTCTGATCCACCTGGTGCCAGCTGAATTCTAGGCATGGAAAACACTAGTTCAAGGTGGCAGAATTTTATTGCCTCCCTGTGATTTTGTCCCGTAGAATCACTGGGGACATTAGTGTTTGTCCTTTTCATTTTACCTTTTCCTCCCTCCCTCCTTCCTTTCTCTTCATCTCTTACTTCTTTTGTCCTTTCTCCTGTTCCCCTCCCACCACCGGGAGTGGTTTGTGTGTGTGTGTGTGTGTGTGTGTGTGTGTGTGTGTGTTGCTGGGGGTGCTCTTCACCTCCCTTTGTGGGGAGTTCATCCAAACCTGTGTGGTTGAAATAGTGCTTGGACTCCACGGACACTAGATGCTGCCATCGTGTGGATTAGCATTGGTGTCTGGGATGACTTGGGGCAAGATCTCAACCTCCCCGCAACCCACTTCACTGCTGGCAGAATCCCACCTGCCACCCCTGCTAGAGCCGCCTCCCTGGCCAACCTGGGTGGGGGTGGAGAAGAGGGTTCTGATAACTTGAGCTGTGGTTTGGTGGTGGAACAGCTGTCAAGGGCACTGAGAGGGAGGTAGCAGCAGCTCACCCTTCAAGGAGGGGATTTGGCACTGGAGGTTACTAGAAAGGACAATAAGACTCCATTCTGGGGTTCAGGAGGTGAATTCATCCCTCTGTGGTGGGCAGGTGCTGAGTGGAAATACTGCTGATTCCCGGTGCCCTTAATTCCCCCTGATTCCTCGGGGCGTTTGAGTCTCTGACAGGTTCTCGTTCCCTTGCAGCAGGAGGACGTCATGGCCAAAGCTATGCACCAGCTCCGCATCATCCATCACTTGCGCCAGGTGCCTGAGACACTGCAGGGGTTGTGCCTCTGAGGCCATCAGCAACTCCCGCTCCCTGCTGCAGGTACTGCTTTGGTTTACTGTAAATGGGGAGCTAGTGGAAGGGGAAATGGAGCCCCCTGGCCCTCACTAAATGGGAAAGTGGTGGATTCTCCATCTCTTGATGTCATTTAATGAAGACTAGATGCCTTTCTGGAATGTGTTTTCTAAGAAAGTAACTGTTGTGCTCTACAGGAAGCATATGATATGCAGAGGGTTAGATGAGATGCTCTAAAGGTCTCTTGTGGCCATAAAGTCTCCTAATTTTGGAAACACTGAGTGTAGCATTGGGAGCAGCCCCTGATGTTTTAGTGTCTAGCCGGCTTGCTTCCTAGAATGAAGACGCATTGAGTGGGGTGATCCACACAGAGTAGCTCAAACCTTCAAAGTGTCAGGCCAGCACCAGGACATTAGCACTTCCGGGGATGGGTGGGTGTGGCAGTGACATCACAAAGGCCTTTTCAGGACCTCAGCCTATTGGTCAAAGGTGTTAGGGAGGTGGTGACCTCCGAGAGAGATGCTGACATCAGCCAGGCAGGACAGGAGCTTAGGGCCAGGGAAACCTCAGACACCCCTGTGACTTTCATAGAATCATAGAATCATAGAATATCAGGGTTGGAAGGGACCTCAAGAGGTCATCTAGTCCAACCCCCTCCTCAAAGCAGGACCAATTCCCAACTAAATCATCCCAGCCAGGGCTTTGTCAAGCCGGGCCTTAAAAACCTCCAAGGAAGGAGACTCCACCACCTCCCTAGGTAACGCATTCCAGTGCTTCACCACCCTCCTAGTGAAATAGTGTTTCCTAATATCCAACCTGGACCTCCCCCACTGCAACTTGAGACCATTGCTCCTTGTTCTGTCATCTGCCACCACTGAGAACAACCGAGCTCCATCCTCTTTGGAACCCCCCTTCACGTAGTTGAAGGCTGCTATCAAATCCCCCCTCATTCTTCTCTTCTGGAGACTAAACAATCCCAGTTCCCTCAGCCTCTCCTCAAAAGTCATGTGCTCCAGACCCCTAATCATTTTTGTTGCTCTCCGCTGGACTCTTTCCAATTTTTCCACATCCTTCTTGTAGTGTGGGGCCTGTCGGAGAAAAACAGAGTTCTCACTGTTTGTTTAGGTACAGCAAGTCAGATGCTTTATTAACTCTCACAATTGCCCAGAGGGAGAGAGCTAAGCACGTCTCTCCCAGGTAACTAATTACAGCAAGCATTTATACCTTTCATTACAGAAATAACGAGGGACAGCTGCGTTTTGTTTATACGTAGGCCATCTTGATATCTCATTTCTTCACTTGTTTTGACTCTTGCCAACATACAATATTTTCTATACCTTATCTACACAAGGTCTTCTACACCTTATCTATACCAGGTCATAATGACTTCTTACACAGTTCTTTCTCACCCACCTCACACATTCCTCGCTTCTACAAATCTCGCGTTATTAGGGTTACTGTTAGCCTAACTCTTGCTAACGAACTGTCATTCATTGCATCCCCTTCCTGTCAGCTCTTTCTCTGCTTCCACAGGCCCAAAACTGGACACAGTATTCTAGATGAGGCCTCACCAATGTCGAATAAAGGGGAACGATCACGTTCCTCGATCTGCTGGCAATGCCCCTACTTATACAGCCCAAAATGCCGTTAGCCTTCTTGGCAACAAGAGCACACTGTTGACTCATATCCAGCTTCTCGTCCACTGTGACCCCTAGGTCCTTTTCTGCAGAACTGCTACCTAGCCATTCGGTCCCTAGTCTGTAGCAGTGCATGGGATTCTTCCGTCCTAAGTGCAGGACTCTGCACTTGTCCTTGTTGAACTTCATCAGGTTTTTTTTGGCCCAATCCTCTAATTTGTCTAGGTCCCTCTGTATCCGATCCCTACCCTCTAGCGTATCTACCACGCCTCCTAGTTTAGTGTCATCTGCAAACTTGCTGAGAGTGCAGTCCACACCATCCTCCAGATCATTAATAAAGATATTAAACAAAACCGGCCCCAGGACCGACCCTTGGGGCACTACTCCGCTTGAAACCGGCTGCCGACTAGACATGGAGCCATTGATCACTACCCGTTGAGCCCGACGATCCAGCCAGCTTTCTATCCACCTTACAGTCCATTCATCCAGCCCATACTTCTTTAACTTGGTGGCAAGAATACTGTGGGAGAGCGTATCAAAAGCTTTGCTAAAGTCAAGGAATAACACATCCACTGCTTTCCCCTCATCCACAGAGCCAGTTATCTCATCGTAGAAGGCAATTAGGTTAGTCAGGCACGACTTCCCCTTGGTGAATCCATGCTGACTGTTCCTGATCACTTTCCTCTCCTCTAAGTGTTTCATCATTGATTCCTTGAGGACCTGCTCCATGATTTTTCCAGGGACTGAGGTGAGGCTGACTGGCCTGTAGTTCCCCGGATCCTCCTCCTTCCCTTTTTTAAAGATGGGCACAACATTAGCCTTTTTCCAGTCATCCGGGACCTCCCTCGATCGCCATGAGTTTTCAAAAATAATGGCTAATGGCTGTGCAATCTCATCCGCCAACTCCTTTAGCACCCTCGGATGCAGCGCATCCAGCCCCATGGAGTTGTGCACGTCCAGTTTTTCTAAATAGTCCCGAACCACTTCTTTCTCCACAGAGGGCTGGTCACCTTCTCCCCATATTGTGCTGCCCAGTGCAGCAGTCTGGGAGCTGACCTTGTTCGTGAAGACAGAGGCAAAAAAAGCATTGAGTACATTAGCTTTTTCCACATCCTCGGTCACTAGGTTGCCTCCCTCATTCAGTAAGGGGCCCACACTTTCCTTGACTTTCTTCTTGTTGCTAACATACCTGAAGAAACCCTTCTTGTTACTCTTAACATCTCTTGCTAGCTGCAACTCCAAGTGTGATTTGGCCTTCCTGATTTCACTCCTGCATGCCTGAGCAATATTTTTATACTCCTCCCTGGTCATTTCTCCAATCTTCCACTTCTTGTAAGCTTCTTTTTTGCGTTTAAGATCAGCAAGGATTTCACTGTTTAGCCAAGCTGGTCGCCTGCCATATTTACTATTCTTTCTACACATCGGGATGGTTTGTTCCTGCAACCGCAATAAGGATTCTTTAAAATACAGCCAGCTCTCCTGGACCCCTTTGCCCTTCATGTTATTCTCCCAGGGGATCCTGCCCATCTGTTCCCTGAGGGAGTCAAAGTCTGCTTTTCTGAAGTCCAGGGTCCATATTCTGCTGCTCTCCTTTCTTCCTTGTGTCAGGATCCTGAACTCGACCATCTCATGGTCACTGCCTCCCAGGTTCCCATCCACTTTTGCTTCCCCTACTAATTCTTCCCTGTTTGTGAGCAGCAGGTCGAGAAAAGCTCTGCCCCTAGTTGGTTCCTCCAGCACTTGCACCAGGAAATTGTGCCCTACACGTTCCAAAAACTTCCTGGATTGTCTGTGCACCGCTGTATTGCTCTCCTAGCAGATATCAGGGTGATTAAAGTCTCCCATGAGAACCAGGGCCTGCGATCTAGCAACTTCTGCTAGTTGCCAGAAGAAAGCCTCGTCCACCTCATCCCCCGGGTCTGGTGGTCTATACCAGACTCCAACCACGACATCCCCCTTGTTGTTCACACTTCTCAACTTTATCCAGAGACTCTCAGGTTTTTCTACAGTTTCATACCGGACCTCTGAGCACTCATACTCCTCTCTTACATACAATGCAACTCCCCCACCTTTTCTGCCCTGCCTGTCCTTCCTGAACAGTTTATATCCATCCATGACAGTACTCCAGTCATGTGAGTTATCCCACCAAGTGTCTGTTATTGCTTCAGCAAGTCTCCTTCTCGAGGTCTCTCTTTGAGGACTGAGAGAGTATTAGTGTTCACATGTGTGAGTGCGAGCAGGAGCCTCTTCGGAGTTTTCTCCTTTCCTTTGACGGATTTTACTAGAAAACAGACGTCCCTATTTAGAAGGTAAGAGCCTCCAAGAGGTTTTGGAAGCTGCTCAGTCAGGTCCATCTGGTGCCAGCTGAATTCTAGGCATGGAAAACACTAGTTTAAGGTGGCAGAATTTTATTCCCTCTGTGGGACTTTGTCCCGTAGAATCACAGGGGACATTAGTGTTTCTCATTTTCGTTTTACCTTTTCCTCCATCCCCCCTTCCTTTCTCTTCATATCTTACTTCTTTTGTCCTTTCTCCTTTCCTTTTCTCCATCTCCTGATGTCATTTCATGAAGACTAGATGCCTTTCTGGAATGTGTGTGCCCAAAAAGTAACTATTGTACTATACAGGAGGCCTATGATATGCAGGGGCTTAGATGAGATGCTCTAAAGGTCTCTTGTGGCCATAAAGTCTACAAAGTTTGGAAACAGTAGTATTGGGAGCAGCCTCTGATGTTTTACTGTCTAGCCGGCTTGCTTCCTAGAAAGAAGACGCATTGAGTCGGGTGATCCACAGAGAGTACCTGTGTCAAGGCTGAATGCCCACTTTGAAGTTTAGGGTACAAATGTAGGGGCCTGCATGAAAACTTCTAAGCTTAACCACCATCCCAAGGCTAATTTCCTCCCCTGGGTAGCCTTGAGAAACCTTTCACCAATTCCCTGGTGAATACAGATCCAAACCCCTTGGATCTTAAAACAAGGAGAAATTAACCATCCCCCCTCCTTCCTCCCACCAACTCCTGGTGAATCAAGATCCAAACTCCTTGGATCTTAAAACAAGGAAAAATCAATCAGGTACTTAAAAATAAGGCTTTTAATTAAAGAAAAAGGTAAAAATCATCTCTGTAAAATCAGTATGGAAATTAACCTTACAGGGTAATCAAACTTAAAGAGCTCAGAGGACTCCCCTCTAGTCTTAGGTTCAAAGTACAGCAAACAAAGATAAACACTCTAGTAAAAGGTACATTTACAAGTTGAGAAAACAAAGGAAAACTAACACGCCCTGTTTGAAATAGGAGAGACTTGTTTAGAAAGATGTGGAGAACCTGGATTGATGTCTGGTCCCTCTCAGTCCCGAGGGCGAACACCCACACAAACAAAGAACACAAACAAAAGCCTTCCCCTCCCCAAGATTTGAAAGTATCTTGTCCCCTTATTGGTCCTTTAGGTCAGATGCCAGCCAGGTTACCTGAGCTTCTTAACCCTTTACAGGGAAAAGGATTTTGGAGTCTCTGGCCAGGAGGGATTTTATAGTACTGTACACAGGACAGCTGTTACCCTTCCCTTTATAGTTATGACAACCTCAAACCTTCAAAGTGTCAGGCCAGCAGCAGGACATTAGCACTTCAGGGTTTGGTTGGGTGTGGCAGTGACATAACAAAGGCCTTTTGCAGGATGTCAGCTTATTGGTCAAATGTGTTAGGGAGGTGGTGACCTCAGAGAGAGATGCTGACATCAGCCTGGCAGGACAGGAGCACAGGGCCAGCGAAACCTCAGAGACCCCTGTGGCTTTGTTTCAGCAAGTCTCCTTCTCGAGGTCTCTCTTTGAGGACTGAGAGAGTATTAGGGTTCACGTACGTGAGTGCGTGCAGGAGACTCTTTCGAGTTTTCTCCTTTCCTTTTACTGATTTTACTAGAAAACAGACGTCCCTGTTTAGAAGGTAAGAGCCTCCAAGAGGTTTTGGCAGCTGCTCAGTCTGATCCACGTGGTGCCAGCTGAATTCTAGGCATGGAAAACAGTAGTTTAAGATGGCAGAATTTTATTCCATCCCTTGGATTTTGTGCCGTAGAATCACTGGGGACATTAGGGTTTGTCCTTTTTGTTTTACCTTTTCCTCCATCCCTCCTTCCTTTCTCTTCATCTCTTACTTCTTTTGTCCTTTCTCCTGTTCCTCGAAAACTGTGGGGTTGAAATAGTGTTTGGACTCCACTAACACTAGATGCTGCCATCCTGTGGCTTAGCATTAGTGTCTGGGATGACTTGGGTCAAGATCTCAACTTCCCCGCAACCCACTTCACTGCTGCCAGAATCCCTCCTGCCCCCCCTGCTAGAGCCGCCTCCCTGGCCAACCTGGGTGGGGGTGGAGAACAGTGTTTTTTTCATACATTCATAGATTATCGGACTGGAAGGGACCTCGAGAGGTCATCGAGTCCAGTCCCCTGCCCGCGTGGCAGGACCAAATACCATCTAGACCATCCCTGATAGACATTTATCTAACCTACTCTTAAATATCTCAAGAGATGGAGATTCCACAACCTCCCTCGGCAATTTATTCCAGTGTTTAACCACCCTGACAGTTAGGAACTTTTTCCTAATGTCCAACCTAGACCTCCCTTGCTGCATTTTAAACCCATTGCTTCTGGTTCTATCCTTAGAGGCGAAGGTGAACAAGTTTTCTCCCTCCTCCTTATGACACCCTTTTAAATACCTGAAAACTGCTATCATGTCTCCTCTCAGTCTTCTCTTTTCCAAACTAAACAAAGCCAATTCTTTCAGCCTTCCTTCATAGGTCATGTTCTCAAGACCTTTAATCATTCTTGTTGCTCTTCTCTGGACCCTTTCCAATTTCTCCACATCTTTTTTAAAATGCGGTGCCCAGAACTGGACCCAATACTCCAGCTGAGGCCTAACCAGAGCAGAGTAGAGCGGAAGAATGACTTCTCGTGTCTTGCTCACAACACACCTGTTAATACATCCCAGAATCAGGTTTGCTTTTTTTGCAACAGCATCACACTGTTGACTCATATTTAGCTTGTGGTCCACTATAACCCCTAGATCCCTTTCTGCCGTACTCCTTCCTAGACAGTCTCTTCCCATTCTGTATGTGTGAAACTGATTGTTCCTTCCTAAGTGGAGCACTTTGCATTTGTCTTTGTTAAACTTCATCCTGTTTAACTCAGACCATTTCTCCAATTTGTCCAGATCATTTTGAATTATGACCCTGTCCTCCAAAGCAGTTGCAATCCCTCCCAGTTTGGTATCATCCGCAAACTTAATAAGCGTACTTTCTATGCCAATATCTAAGTCGTTGATGAAGATATTGAACAGCGCCGGTCCCAAAACAGACCCCTGCGATACCCCACTCGTTATGGCTTTCCAGCAGGATTGGGAACTATTAATAACAACTCTCTGAGTACGGTTATCCAGCCAGTTATGCACCCACCTTATAGTAGCCCCATCTAAATTGTATTTGCCTAGTTTATCAATAAGAATATCATGCGAGACCGTATCAAATGCCTTACTAAAGTCTAGGTATACCACATCCACAGCCTCACCCTTATCCACAAGGCTCGTTATCCTATCAAAGAAAGCTATCAGATTGGTTTGACATGATTTGTTCTTCACAAATCCATGCTGGCTGTTCCCTATCACCTTACCACCTTCCAAGTGTTTGCAGATGATTTCCTTAATTACTTGCTCCATTATCTTCCCTGGCACAGAAGTTAAACTCACTGGGGTCTGTAGTTTCCTGGGTTGTTTTTATTTCCCTTTTTATAGATGGGCACTATATTTGCCCTTTTCCAGTCTTCTGGAATCTCTCCCGTCTCCCATGATTTTCCAAAGATAATAGCTGGAGGCTCAGATACCTCCTCTATTAGCTCCTTGAGTATTCTAGGATGCATTTCATCAGGCCCGGGTGACTTGCAGGCATCGAACTTTTCTAAGTGATTTTTAACTTGTTCTTTTTTTATTTTATCTGCTAAACCTACCCCCTTCCCATTAGCATTCACTATGTTAGGCATTCCTTCAGACTTCTCGGTGAAGACCGAAACAAAGAAGTCATTAAGCATCTCCGCCATTTCCAAGTTTCCTGTTACTGTTTCTCCCTCTTCACTAAGCAGTGGGCCTACCCTGTCTTTGGTCTTCTTCTTGCTTCTAATGTATTGATAAAAAGTCTTCTTGTTTCCCTTTATTCCCGTAGCTAGTTTGAGCTCATTTTGTGCCTTTGCCTTTCTAATCTTGCCCCTGCATTCCTGTGTTGTTTGCCTATATTCATCCTTTGTAATCTGTCCCAGTTTCCATTTTTTATATGACTCCTTTTTATTTTTTAGATCATGCAAGATCTCATGGTTAAGCCAAGGTGGTCTTTTGCCACATTTTCTATCTTTCCTAACCAGCGGAATAGCTTGCTTTTGGGCCCTTAATAGTGTCCCTTTGAAAAACTGCCAACTCTCCTCAGTTGTTTTTCCCCTCAGTCTTGATTCCCATGGGACCTTACCTATCAGCTCTCTGAGCTTACCAAAATCTGCCTTCCTGAAATCCATTGTCTCTATTTTGCTGTTCTCCCTTCTACCCTTCCTTAGAATTGCAAACTCTATGATTTCATGATCACTTTCACCCAGGCTGCCTTCTACTTTCAAATTCTCAACGAGTTCCTCCCTATTTGTTAAAATCAAGTCTAGAACAGCTTCCCCCCTAGTAGCTTTTTCAACCTTCTGAAATAAAAAGTTGTCTCCAATGCAGTCCAGGAATTTGTTGGATAGTCTGTGCCCCGCTGTGTTATTTTCCCAACATATAGCCGGATAGTTGAAGTCCCCCATCACCACCAAATCTTGGGCTTTGGATGATTTTGTTAGTTGCTTAAAAAAAGCCTCATCCACCTCTTCCACCTGGTTAGGTGGCCTGTAGTAGACTCCTAGCATGACATCTCCCTTGTTTTTTACCCCTTTTAGCCTAACCCAGAGACTCTCAACACTTCCGTCTCCTATGTCCATCTCTACCTCAGTCCAAGTGTGTACATTTTTAATATACAAGGCAACACCTCCTCCCTTTTCCCCCTGTCTATCCTTCCTGAGCAAGCTGTACCCATCCACACCAACATTCCAATCATGTGTATTATCCCACCAAGTTTCAGTAATGCCAACAATGTCATAGTTGTATTTATTTATTAGCACTTCCAGTTCTTCCTGCTTATTCCCCATACTTCTCGCATTTGTATATAGACATCTAAGATACTGGTTTGATCTTTCCTCCCAGTTTTGTCCTGACCCTCCTTTCCCTCTGACAATATAGCCCACACTCCCTCTCGTTTTTGACCCATCTCCCCGGTCTCCATGTTCCCCACTTACCTGTGGGCTTTGCTCACCTGTCCCCGTCGAACCTAGTTTAAAGCCCTCCTCACTAGGTTAGCCAGTCTGTGTCCAAAGGTACTAATAACTTGAGCTGTGGTTTGGAGGTGGAACAGCTGTCAAGGGCACTGAGGGGGAGATAGCAGGAGCTCATCCTTCAAGGAGGGGGGTTGGCACTGGAGGTTACTAGAAAGGACAAGAAGACTCCATTCTGGGGTTCAGGAGGTGAATTTATCCCTCAGTGGTGGGCAGGTGATGGGTGGAAGTAGTGCTGGTTCCAGGTGCCCTTAATTCCCGCTGATTCCTCGGGGCGTTTGAGTCTCTGACAGGTTCTCATTCCCTTGCAGCAGGAGGATGTCACGGCCAAAAGTGATGCACCAGCTCCGCATCATCCGGCACTTGCGCCAGATTCCTGAGACACTGCAGGGGCTGTGCCTCTGAGGCCATCAGCAACTCCCGCTCCCTGCTGCAGGTACTGCTCTGGCTCACTGTAAATGGGGAGCTAGTGGAAGGGGAAATGGAGCCCCCTGGCACTCACTAAAAGGGAAAGTGGTGGATTCTCCATCTCTTGATGTCATTGAAGGAAGACTAGATGCCTTTCTGCAATGTGTGTGCCCAAAAAGTAACTATTGTACTATACGGCAAGCCTATGGTATGCAAGGGGTTAGATGAGATGCTCTAAAGGTCTCTTCTGGCCATAAAGTCCCCTAATTTTGGAAACACTGAGTGTAGCATTGGAAGCAGCCTCTGATGTTTTACCGTCTAGCCGGCTTGCTTCCTAGAATGAACAGGCATTGAGTGGGGTGATCCACAGAGAGTAGCTGAAACCTTCAAAGTGTCAGCCCAGCAACAGGACATTAGCACTTCCGGGGAAGGGTGGGTGTGGCAGTGATATCACAAAGGCCTTTTGCAGGACGTCAGCCTATTGGTCAAAGGTGTTAGGGAGGTGGTGACCTCCGAGAGAGATGCTGACATCAGCCTGGCAGGACAGGAGCACAGGGCCAGGGAAACCTCAGAGACCCCTGTGGCTTTGCTTCAGCAAGTCTCCTTCTCGAGGTCTCTCTTTGAGGACTGAGAGAGTGTTAGGGTTGACGTATGTGAGTGTGAGCAGGAGCCTTTTTCGAGTTTTCTCCTTTCCTTTTGACGGATTTTACTAGAAAACAGACGTCCCTATTTAGAACGTAAGAGCCTCCAAGAGGTTTTGGAACCTGCTCAGTCTGATCCATCTGGTGCCAGCTGAATTCTAGGCATGGAAAACAGTAGTTTAAGATGGCAGAATTTTATTCCCTCCCTGGGATTTTGTCCCGTAGAATCACTGGGGACATTAGGGTTTGTCCTTTTCGTTTTACCTTTTCCTCCATCCCTCCTTCCTTTCTCTTCATCTCTTACTTCTTTTGTCCTTTCTCCTGTTCCCCTTTCACCACCAGGAGTGGTGTGTGTGTGTGTGTGTGTTTGTGTGTGCGTTGCTGGGGGTGCTCTTCACCTCCCCTTGTGGGGAGTTCATCCAAAACTGTATGGTTGAAATAGTGCTTGGACTCCACTGACACTAGATGCTGCCATCCTGTGGCTTAGCATTAGTGTCTGGGATGACTTGGGGCAAGATCTCAACCTCCCCTCAACCCACTTCACTTCTGGCAGAATCCCTCCTGCCCCCCCGCTAGAGCCGCCTCGATGCCCAACCTGGTTGGGGGTGCAGAAGAGGGTTCTGATAACTTGAGGTTTGGTTTGGAGGTGGAACAGCTGTGAAGAACACTGAGGGGGAGGTAGCAGGAGCTAATCCTACACGGAGGGGGGTTGGCACTGGAGGATACTAGAAAGGACAAGAAGACTCCATTCTGGGGTTCAGGAGGTGAATTCATCTCTCATTGATGGGCAGGTGGTGGGTGGAAATACTGCTGGTTCCAGGTGCCCTTAATTCCCCCTGATTCCTCGGGACCTTTGAGTCTCTGACAGGTTCTCGTTCCCTTGCAGCAGGAGGACGTCACGGCCAAAGTGATGCACCAGCTCCGCATCATCCGGCACTTGCGCCAGGTGCCTGAGACACTGCAGGGGCTGTTCCTCTGAGGCCTTCAGCAACTCCCGCTCCCTGCTGCAGGTACTGCTCTGGCTCACTGTAAATGGGGAGCTAGTGGAAGGGGAAATGGAGCCCCCTGGCCCTCACTAAAAGGGAAAGTGGTGGATTCTCCATCTCTTGATGTCATTGAATGAAGACTAGATGCCTTTCTGGAATGTGTGTGCCCAAAGAGTAACTATTGTACTATACAGGAGGCCTATGATATGCAGCGGGTTAGATTAGATGCTCTAAAGGTCTCTTCTGACCATAAAGTCTACTAATTTTGGAAACACTGAGTGTAGCATTGGGTGCAGCCTCTGATGTTTTACTGTCTAGCCCGCTTGCTTCCTAGAATGAGGATGCATTGAGTGGGGTGATCCACAGAGAGTAGCTCAAACCTTCAAAGTGTCAGGCCAGTAGCAGGACATTAGCACTTTAGGGTTTGGTTGGGTGTGGCAGTGATATCACAAAGGCCTTATCCTGGACCTCAGCCTATGGGTCAAAGGTGTTAGGGAGGTCGTTACCTGAGAGAGAGATGCTGACATCAGCCAGGCAGGACAGGAGAGCAGGGCCAGGGAAACCTCAGAGACCCCTTTGGCTTTGCTTTAGCAAGTCTCCTTCTCGAGGTCTCCCTTTTTAGGACTCAGAGAGTATTAGGGTTCAAGTATGTGAGTGCGAGGAGGAACCTCTTTCGAGTTTCTCCTTTTATTGATTTTACTAGAAAACAGACGTGCCTGTTGAGAAGGTAAGAACCTTGGAGAGGTTTTTAACCTGCTCAGTCTGCAGTCTGATCCACCTGGTGCCACCTGAATTCTAGGCATGGAAAACACTAGTTCAAGGTGGCAGAATTTTATAGCCCACCTGGGATTTTGTGCCGTAGAATCACTGGGGACATTAGGGTTTGTCCTTTTCGTTTTACCTTTTCCTCCATCCCTCCTTGCTTTCTCTTCTTCCCCTCCCACCACCAGGAGTGGTGTGTGTGTGTGAGTGTTGCTGGGGGTGCTCTTCACCTCCCCTTGTAGGAAGTTGACACTGCAAGGGCTGTGCCTCTGTGGACATCAGCAACTCCCACTCCCTGCTGCAGGTACTGCTCTGGCTCACTGTAAATGGGGTGCTAGTGGAAGGGGAAATGGAACCCCCTGGCACTCACTAAAAGGGAAAGTGATGGATTCTCCATCTCTTAATGTCATTGAATTTAGACTAGATACCTTTCTGGAATGTGTGTGCCCAAAAAGTAACTATTGTACTATACAGGAAGCCTATGATATGCAGGGGGTTAGATGAGATGCTCTAAAGGTCTCTTCTGGCCATAAAGTGTAATAATTTTGGAAACAGTGAGTGTAGCATTGGGAGCAGCCTCTGATGTTTTATTGTCTAGCCGGCTTGCTCACCTCCCTTTGTGGGGAGTTCATCCAAACCTGTGTGGTTGAAATAGTGCTTGGACTCCACTGACTCTAGATGCTGCCATCGTGTGGATTAGCATTGGTGTCTGGGATGACTTGGGGCAAGATCTCAACCTCTAGAAACTTTCTAGAAACCTCCAGAGCCAAACCAGGGGGAGGTAGCAGGAGCTCACCCTAGAAGGAGGGGGATTGGCACTGGAGGTTACTAGAAAGGACAAGAAGACTCCATTCTGGGTTTCAGGAGGTGAATTTATCCCTCAGTGTTGGGCATTCTCCCCATTAACCAATTCTTTATCCACCTCTGGATTTTCATATCGATCCCCATGTTTTCCAGTTTAACCAATAATTCCTCATGGGGTACAGTATCAAACGCTTTACTGAAATCCAGGTATATTAGGTCCACCGCATTTCCCTTATCTAATAAGTCCGTTACATGGTCCTGCCATGCGGGCAGGGGACTGGACTCGATGACCTCTCGAGGTCCCTTCCAGCCCTAGAATCTATGAACGTATGAAAAAAACACTGTTCTCCACCCCCACCCAGGTTGGCCAGGGAGGCGGCTCTAGCAGGGGGGGCAGGAGGGATTCTGGCAGCAGTGAAGTGGGTTGCGGGGAAGTTGAGATCTTGACCCAAGTCATCCCAGACACTAATGCTAAGCCACAGGATGGCAGCATCTAGTGTCAGTGGAGTCCAAACACTATTTCAACCCCACAGTTTTCGATAAACTTCCCACAAGGGGAGGTGATGAGCACCCCCAGCAACACACACACACACACACACACACACACACACACACACACCACTCCTGGTGGTGGGAGGGGAACAGGAAAAAGGACAAAAGAAGTAAGAGATGAAGAGGAAGGAAGGAGGGATGGAGGAAAAGGTAAAACAAAAAGGACAAACCCTAATGTCCCCAGTGATTCTACGGCACAAAATCCAAGGGATGGAATAAAATTCTGCCATCTTAAACTACTGTTTTCCATGCCTAGAATTCAGCTGGCAGCACGTGGATCAGACTGAGCAGCTGCCAAAACCTCTTGGAGGCTCTTACCTTCTAAACAGGGACGTCTGTTTTCTAGTAAAATCAGTAAAAGGAAAGGAGAAAACTCGAAAGAGGCTCCTGCACGCACTCACGTACGTGAACCCTAATACTCTCTCAGTCCTCAAAGAAAGACCCCGAGAAGGAGACTTGCTGAAGCAAAGCCACAGGGTCTCTGAGTATCTCACTAAAAGGGAAAGTGGTGGATTCTCCATCTCTTGATGTCATTGAATGAAGACTAGATGCCTTTCTGGAATGTGTGTGCCCAAAGAGTAACTATTGTACTATACAGGAAGCCTATGATATGCAGGGGCTTAGATTAGATGCTCTAAAGGTCTCTTGTGGCCATAAAGTCTCCTAATTTTGGAAACACTGAGTGTAGCATTGGGAGCAGCCTCTGATGTTTTACTGTCTAGCCCACTTGCTTCCTAGAATGAAGACGCATTGAGTGGGGTGATCCACAGAGAGTAGCTCAAACCTTCATAGTGTCAGGCCAGCAGCAGGACATTAGCACTTAAGGGTTTGATTGGTGGCAGTGATATCACAAAGGTCTTTTGCAGGACCTCAGCATATTGGTCAAAGGTGTTAGGGAGGTGGTAACCTCAGAGAGAGATGCTGCCATCAGCGAGGCAGGACAGGGGCGCATGGCCAGGGAAACCTCAGAGACCCCTGTGGCTTTGCTTCAGCAAGTCTCCTTCTCGAGGTTTCTCTTGAGGACTGAGAGAGTATTAGGATTCACGTATTTGAGTGAGAGCAGGAGCCTCTTTCGAGTTGTCTCCTTTCCTTTTACTGATTTTACTAGAAAACAGACATCCCTGTTTAGAAAGTAAGAGCCTCCAAGAGGTTTTGGAACCTGCTCAGTCTGATCCATCTGGTGCCAGCTGAATTCTCGGCATGGAAAACACTAGTTCAAGGTGGCAGAATTTTAATCCCTCCCTGTAATTTTGTCTGGTAGAATCACTGGGTCATAAAGTCTACAAATTTTGGAAACACTGAGTGTAGTATTGGGAGCAGCCTGTGATGTTTTACTGTCTAGCCGGCTTGCTTCCTAGAATGAAGACGCATTCCTCCCCTGGGTAGCCTTGAGAAACCTTTCAGCAATTCCCTGGTGAATACAGATCCAAACCCCTTGGATCTTAAAACAAGGAGAAATAAACCGTCCCCCCTCCTTCCTCCCACCAACTTCTGGTGAATACAGATCCAACCCCCTTGGATCTAAAAGAAGGAGAAATTAACCATTCCCCTCCTTCCTCCCACCAACTCCTGGTGAATCAAGATCCAAACTCCTTGGATCTTAAAACAAGGAAAAATCAATCAGGTTCTTAAAAATAAGGCTTTTAATTAAAGAAAAAGGTAAAAATCATCTCTGTAAAATCAGTATGGAAATTAACCTTACAGGGTAATCAAACTTAAAGAGCTCAGAGGACTCCCCTCTAGTCTTAGGTTCAAAGTACAGCAAACAAAGATAAACACTCTAGTAAAAGGTACGTTTACAAGTTGAGAAAACAAAGGAAAACTAACACGCCTTGTTTGAAATAGGAGAGACTTGTTTAGAAAGATGTGGAGAACCTGGATTGATGTCTGGTCCCTCTCAGTCCCGAGGGCGAACACCCACACAAACAGAGAACACAAACAAAAGCCTTCCCCTCCCCAAGATTTGAAAGTATCTTGTCCCCTTATTGGTCCTTTAGGTCAGATGCCAGCCAGGTTACCTGAGCTTCTTAACCCTTTACAGGGAAAAGGATTTTGGAGTCTCTGGCCAGGAGGATTTTATAGTACTGTACACAGGACAGCTGTTACCCTTCCCTTTATAGTTATGACAACCTCAAACCTTCAAAGTGTCAGGCCAGCAGCAGGACATTAGCACTTCAGGGTTTGGTTGGGTGTGTCAGTGACATCACAAAGGCCTTTTGCAGGATGTCAGCTTATTGGTCAAATGTGTTAGGGAGGTGGTGACCTCAGAGAGAGATGCTGACATCAGCCTGGCAGGACAGGAGCACAGGGCCAGGGAAACCTCAGAGACCCCTGTGGCTTTGCTTCAGCAAGTCTCCTTCTCGGGGTCTTTCTTTGAGGACTGAGAGAGTATTAGAGTTCACGTACGTGAGTGCGAGCAGGAGCCTCTTTCGAGTTTTCTCCTTTCCTTTTACTGATTTTACTAGAAAACAGACGTCCCTGTTTAGAAGGTAAGAGCCTCCAAGAGGTTTTGGCAGCTGCTCAGTCTGATCCACGTGGTGCCAGCTGAATTCTAGGCATGGAAAACAGTAGTTTAAGATGGCAGAATTTTATTCCATCCCTTGGATTTTGTGCCGTAGAATCACTGGGGACATTAGGGTTTGTCCTTTTTGTTTTACCTTTTCCTCCATCCCTCCTTCCTTTCTCTTCATCTCTTACTTCTTTTGTCCTTTCTCCTGTTCCTCGAAAACTGTAGGGTTGAAATAGTGTTTGGACTCCACTAACACTAGATGCTGCCATCCTGTGGCTTAGCATTAGTGTCTGGGATGACTTGGGTCAAGATCTCAACTTCCCCGCAACCCACTTCACTGCTGCCAGAATCCCTCCTGCCCCCCCTGCTAGAGCCGCCTCCCTGGCAAACTTGGGTGGGGGTGGAGAACAGTGTTTTTTTCATACATTCATAGATTATCGGACTGGAAGGGACCTCGAGAGGTCATCGAGTCCAGTCCCCTGCCCGCATGGCAGGACCAAATACCATCTAGACCATCCCTGATAGACATTTATCTAACCTACTCTTAAATATCTCAAGAGATGGAGATTCCACAACCTCCCTCGGCAATTTATTCCAGTGTTTAACCACCCTGACAGTTAGGAACTTTTTCCTAATGTCCAACCTAGACCTCCCTTGCTGCACTTTAAACCCATTGCTTCTGGTTCTATCCTTAGAGGCTAAGGTGAACAAGTTTTCTCCCTCCTCCTTATGACACCCTTTTAAATACCTGAAAACTGCTATCATGTCTCCTCTCAGTCTTCTCTTTTCCAAACTAAACAAAGCCAATTCTTTCAGCCTTCCTTCATAGGTCATGTTCTCAAGACCTTTAATCATTCTTGTTGCTCTTCTCCGGACCCTTTCCAATTTCTCCACATCTTTTTTAAAATGCGGTGCCCAGAACTGGACACAATACTCCAGCTGAGGCCTAACCAGAGCAGAGTAGAGCGGAAGAATGACTTCTCGTGTCTTGCTCACAACACACCTGTTAATACATCCCAGAATCAGGTTTGCTTTTTTTGCAACAGCATCACACTGTTGACTCATATTTAGCTTGTGGTCCACTATAACCCCTAGATCCCTTTCTGCCGTACTCCTTCCTAGACAGTCTCTTCCCATTCTGTATGTGTGAAACTGATTGTTCCTTCCTAAGTGGAGCACTTTGCATTTGTCTTTGTTAAACTTCATCCTGTTTAACTCAGACCATTTCTCCAATTTGTCCAGATCATTTTGAATTATGACCCTGTCCTCCAAAGCAGTTGCAATCCCTCCCAGTTTGGTATCATCCGCAAACTTAATAAGCGTACTTTCTATGCCAATATCTAAGTCGTTGATGAAGATATTGAACAGCGCCGGTCCCAAAACAGACCCCTGCGATACCCCACTCGTTATGGCTTTCCAGCAGGATTGGGAACTATTAATAACAACTCTCTGAGTACGGTTATCCAGCCAGTTATGCACCCACCTTATAGTAGCCCCATCTAAATTGTATTTGCCTAGTTTATCAATAAGAATATCATGCGAGACCGTATCAAATGCCTTACTAAAGTCTAGGTATACCACATCCACAGCCTCACCCTTATCCACAAGGCTCGTTATCCTATCAAAGAAAGCTATCAGATTGGTTTGACATGATTTGTTCTTCACAAATCCATGCTGGCTGTTCCCTATCACCTTACCACCTTCCAAGTGTTTGCAGATGATTTCCTTAATTACTTGCTCCATTATCTTCCCTGGCACAGAAGTTAAACTCACTGGGGTCTGTAGTTTCCTGGGTTGTTTTTATTTCCCTTTTTATAGATGGGCACTATATTTGCCCTTTTCCAGTCTTCTGGAATCTCTCCCGTCTCCCATGATTTTCCAAAGATAATAGCTAGAGGCTCAGATACCTCCTCTATTAGCTCCTTGAGTATTCTAGGATGCATTTCATCAGGCCCGGGTGACTTGCAGGCATCTAACTTTTCTAAGTGATTTTTAACTTGTTCTTTTTTTATTTTATCTGCTAAACCTACCCCCTTCCCATTAGCATTCACTATGTTAGGCATTCCTTCAGACTTCTCGGTGAAGACCGAAACAAAGAAGTCATTAAGCATCTCCGCCATTTCCAAGTTTCCTGTTACCGTTTCTCCCTCTTCACTAAGCAGTGGGCCTACCCTGTCTTTGGTCTTCCTCTTGCTTCTAATGTATTGATAAAAAGTCTTCTTGTTTCCCTTTATTCCCGTAGCTAGTTTGAGCTCATTTTGTGCCTTTGCCTTTCTAATCTTGCCCCTGCATTCCTGTGTTGTTTGCCTATATTCATCCTTTGTAATCTGTCCCAGTTTCCATTTTTTATATGACTCCTTTTTATTTTTTAGATCATGCAAGATCTCATGGTTAAGCCAAGGTGGTCTTTTGCCACATTTTCTATCTTTCCTAACCAGCGGAATAGCTTGCTTTTGGGCCCTTAATAGTGTCCCTTTGAAAAACTGCCAACTCTCCTCAGTTGTTTTTCCCCTCAGTCTTGATTCCCATGGGACCTTACCTATCAGCTCTCTGAGCTTACCAAAATCTGCCTTCCTGAAATCCATTGTCTCTATTTTGCTGTTCTCCCTTCTACCCTTCCTTAGAATTGCAAACTCTATGATTTCATGATCACTTTCACCCAGGCTGCCTTCTACTTTCAAATTCTCAACGAGTTCCTCCCTATTTGTTAGAATCAAGTCTAGAACAGCTTCCCCCCAGTAGCTTTTTGAACCTTCTGAAATAAAAAGTTGTCTCCAATGCAGTCCAGGAATTTGTTGGATAGTCTGTGCCCCGCTGTGTTATTTTCCCAACATATACCCGGATAGTTGAAGTCCCCCATCACCACCAAATCTTGGGCTTTGGATGATTTTGTTAGTTGCTTAAAAAAAGCCTCATCCACCTCTTCCACCTGGTTAGGTGGCCTGTAGTAGACTCCTAGCATGACATCTCCCTTGTTTTTTACCCCTTTTAGCCTAACCCAGAGACTCTCAACACTTCCGTCTCCTATGTCCATCTCTACCTCAGTCCAAGTGTGTACATTTTTAATATACAAGGCAACACCTCCTCCCTTTTTCCCCTGTCTATCCTTCCTGAGCAAGCTGTACCCATCCACACCAACATTCCAATCACGTGTATTATCCCACCAAGTTTCAGTGATGCCAACAATGTCATAGTTGTATTTATTTATTAGCACTTCCAGTTCTTCCTGCTTATTCCCCATACTTCTCGCATTTGTATATAGGCATCTAAGATACTGGTTTGATCTTTCCTCCCAGTTTTGTCCTGACCCTCCTTTCTCTCTGACAATATAGCCCACACTCCCTCTCGTTTTTGACCCATCTCCCCGGTCTCCATGTTCCCCACTTACCTGTGGGCTTTGCTCACCTGTCCCCGTCGAACCTAGTTTAAAGCCCTCCTCACTAGGTTAGCCAGTCTGTGTCCAAAGGTACTAATAACTTGAGCTGTGGTTTGGAGGTGGAACAGCTGTCAAGGGCACTGAGGGGGAGATAGCAGGAGCTCATCCTTCAAGGAGGGGGGTTGGCACTGGAGGTTACTAGAAAGGACAAGAAGACTCCATTCTGGGGTTCAGGAGGTGAATTTATCCCTCAGTGGTCGGCAGGTGCTGGGTGGAAATACTGCTGGTTCCAGGTGCCCTTAATTCCTCCAGATTCCTCGGGGCGTTTGAGTCTCTGACAGGTTCTCGTTCCCTTGCAGCAGGAGGACGTCACGGCCAAAAGTGATGCACCAGCTCTGCATCATCCGGCACTTGCGCCAGATTCCTGAGACACTGCAGGGGCTGTGCCTCTGAGGCCATCAGCAACTCCCGCTCCCTGCTGCAGGTACTGCTCTGTCTCACTGTAAATGGGGAACTAGTGGAAGGGGAAATGGAGCCCCCTGGTACTCACTAAAAGGGAAAGTGGTGGATTCTCCATCTCTTGATGTCATTGAAGGAAGACTAGATGCCTTTCTGGAATGTGTGTGCCCAAAAAGTAACTATTGTACTATACAGGAGGCCTATGATATGCAGGGGTTAGATGAGATGCTCTAAAGGTCTCTTGTGGCCATAAAGTCTACAAATTTTGGAAACACTGAGTGTAGTATTGGGAGCATCCTCTGATGTTTTACTGTCTAGCCGGCTTGCTTCCTAGAATGAAGACGCATTGAGTGGGGTGATCCACACAGAGTAGCTCAAACCTTCAAAGTGTCAGGCCAGTAGCAGGACATTAGCACTTCCGGGGATGGGTGGGTGTGGCAGTGACATCACAAAGGCCTTTTCAGGACCTCAGCCTATTGGTCAAAGGTGTTAGGGAGGTGGTAACCTCCGAGAGAGATGCTGACATCAGCCAGGCAGGACAGGGGCTTAGGGCCAGGGAAACCTCAGAGACCCCTGTGACTTTCATAGAATCATAGAATATCAGGGTTGGAAGGGACCTCAAGAGGTCATCTACTCCAACCCCGTCCTCAAAGCAGGACCAATTCCCAACTAAATCATCCCAGCCAGGGCTTTGTCAAGCCGGGCCTTAAAAACCTCCAAGGAAGGAGACTCCACCACCTCCCTAGTTAACGCATTCCAGTGCTTCACCACCCTCCCAGTGAAATAGTGTTTCCTAATATCCAACCTGGACCTCCCCCACTGCAACTTGAGACCATTGCTCCTTGTTCTGTCATCTGCCACCACTGAGAACAACCGAGCTCCATCCTCTTTGGAACCCCCCTTCACGTAGTTGAAGGCTGCTATCAAATCCCCCCTCATTCTTCTCTTCTGGAGACTAAACAATCCCAGTTCCCTCAGCCTCTCCTCATAAGTCATGTGCTCCAGACCCCTAATCATTTTTGTTGCTCTCCACTGGACTCTTTCCAATTTTTCCACATCCTTCTTGTAGTGTGGGGCCTGTCGGAGAAAAACAGAGTTCTCACTATTTGTTTAGGTACAGCAAGTCAGATGCTTTATTAACTCTCACAATTGCCCAGAGGGAGAGAGCTAAGCAGGTCTCTCCCAGGTAACTAATTACAGCAAGCATTTATACCTTTCATTACAGAAATAACGAGGGACAGCTGCGTTTTGTTTATACATAGGCCATCTTGATATCTCATTTCTTCACTTGTTTTGACTCTTGCCAACATACAATATTTTCTATACCTTATCTACACAAGGTCTTCTACACCTTATCTATACCAGGTCATAATGACTTCTTACACAGTTCTTTCTCACCCGCCTCACACATTCCTCGCTTCTACAAATCTCGCGTTATTAGGGTTACAGTTAGCCTAACTCTTGCTAACGAACTGTCATGCATTGCATCCCCTTCCTGTCAGCTCTTTCTCTGCTTCCACAGGCCCAAAACTGGACACAGTATTCCAGATGAGGCCTCACCAATGTCGAATAAAGGGGAACGATCACGTTCCTCGATCTGCTGGCAATGCCCCTACTTATACAGCCCAAAATGCCGTTAGCCTTCTTGGCAACAAGAGCACACTGTTGACTCATATCCAGCTTCTCGTCCACTGTGACCCCTAGGTCCTTTTCTGCAGAACTGCTACCTAGCCATTCGGTCCCTAGTCTGTAGCAGTGCATGGGATTCTTCCGTCCTAAGTGCAGGACTCTGCACTTGTCCTTGTTGAACTTCATCAGGTTTTTTTTGGCCCAATCCTCTAATTTGTCTAGGTCCCTCTGTATCCGATCCCTACTCTCTAGCGTATCTACCACGCCTCCTAGTTTAGTGTCATCTGCAAACTTGCTGAGAGTGCAGTCCACACCATCCTCCAGATCATTAATAAAGATATTAAACAAAACCGGCCCCAGGACCGACCCTTGGGGCACTACTCCGCTTGAAACCGGCTGCCAACTAGACATGGAGCCATTGATCACTACCCGTTGAGCCCGACGATCCAGCCAGCTTTCTATCCACCTTACAGTCCATTCATCCAGCCCATACTTCTTTAACTTGGTGGCAAGAATACTGTGGGAGAGCGTATCAAAAGCTTTGCTAAAGTCAAGGAATAACACATCCACTGCTTTCCCCTCATCCACAGAGCCAGTTATCTCATCATAGAAGGCAATTAGGTTAGTCAGGCACGACTTCCCCTTGGTGAATCCATGCTGACTGTTCCTGATCACTTTCCTCTCCTCTAAGTGTTTCATAATTGATTCCTTGAGGACCTGCTCCATGATTTTTCCAGGGACTGAGGTGAGGCTGACTGGCCTGTAGTTCCCCGGATCCTCCTCCTTCCCTTTTTTAAAGATGGGCACGACATTAGCCTTTTTCCAGTCATCCGGGACCTCCCTCGATCGCCATGAGTTTTCAAAAATAATGGCTAATGGCTGTGCAATCTCATCCGCCAAGTCCTTTAGCACCCTCGGATGCAGCGCATCCCGCCCCATGGAGTTGTGCACGTCCAGTTTTTCTAAATAGTCCCGAACCACTTCTTTCTCCACAGAGGGCTGGTCACCTTCTCCCCATATTGTGCTGCCCAGTGCAGCAGTCTGGGAGCTGACCTTGTTCGTGAAGACAGAGGCAAAAAAAGCATTGAGTACATTAGCTTTTTCCACATCCTCAGTCACTAGGTTGCCTCCCTCATTCAGTAAGGGGCCCACACTTTCCTTGACTTTCTTCTTGTTGCTAACATACCTGAAGAAACCCTTCTTGTTACTCTTAACATCTCTTGCTAGCTGCAACTCCAAGTGTGATTTGGCCTTCCTGATTTCACTCCTGCATGCCTGAGCAATATTTTTATACTCCTCCCTGGTCATTTCTCCAATCTTCCACTTCTTGTAAGCTTCTTTTTTGCGTTTAAGATCAGCAAGGATTTCACTGTTTAGCCAAGCTGGTCGCCTGCCATATTTACTATTCTTTCTACACATCGGGATGGTTTGTTCCTGCAACCGCAATAAGGATTCTTTAAAATACAGCCAGCTCTCCTGGACCCCTTTGCCCTTCATGTTATTCTCCCAGGGGATCCTGCCCATCTGTTCCCTGAGGGAGTCAAAGTCTGCTTTTCTGAAGTCCAGGGTCCGTATTCTGCTGCTCTCCTTTCTTCCTTGTGTCAGGATCCTGAACTCGACCATCTCATGGTCACTGCCTCCCAGGTTCCCATCCACTTTTGCTTCCCCTACTAATTCTTCCCTGTTTGTGAGCAGCAGGTCGAGAAAAGCTCTGCCCCTAGTTGGTTCCTCCAGCACTTGCACCAGGAAATTGTGCCCTACACTTTCCAAAAACTTCCTGGATTGTCTGTGCATCGCTGTATTGCTCTCCTAGCAGATATCAGGGTGATTAAAGTCTCCCATGAGAACCAGGGCCTGCGATCTAGCAACTTCTGCTAGTTGCCAGAAGAAAGCCTCGTCCACCTCATCCCCCTGGTCTGGTGGTCTATACCAGACTCCAACCGTGACATCCCCCTTGTTGCTCACACTTCTCAACTTTATCCAGAGACTCTCAGGTTTTTCTACAGTTTCATACCGGACCTATGAGCACTCATACTCCTCTCTTACATACAATGCAACTCCCCCACCTTTTCTGCCCTGCCTGTCCTTCCTGAACAGTTTATATCCATCCATGACAGTACTCCAGTCATGTGAGTTATCCCACCAAGTGTCTGTTATTGCTTCAGCAAGTCTCCTTCTCGAGGTCTCTCTTTGAGGACTGAGAGAGTATTAGTGTTCACATGTGTGAGTGCGAGCAGGAGCCTCTTTGGAGTTTTCTCCTTTCCTTTGACGGATTTTACTAGAAAACAGACGTCCCTATTTAGAAGGTAAGAGCCTCCAAGAGGTTTTGGAACCAGCTCAGTCTGATCCATCTGGTGCCAGCTGAATTCTAGGCATGGAAAACACTAGTTTAAGGTGGCAGAATTTTATTCCCTCTGTGGGATTTTGTCCCGTAGAATCACAGGGGACATTAGTGTTTGTCATTTTCGTTTTACCCTTTCCTCCATCCCTCCTTCCTTTCTCTTCATCTCTTACTTCTTTTGTCCTTTCTCCTGTTCACCTGCCACCACCAGGAGTGGTGTGTGTGTGTGTGTGTGTGTGTGTTGCTGGGGGTGCTCTTCACCTCCCCTTGTGGGAAGTTGATCCAAAACTGTGGGGTTGAAATAGTGCTTGAACTCCAATGACACTAGATGCTGCCATCCTGTGGCTTAGCATTAGTGTCTGGGATGATTGGGGCAAGATCTCAACCTCCCCGCAACCCACTTCACTGCTGGCAGAATCCCTCCTGCCCCCCCTGCTAGAGCCGCCTTCCTGCCCAACCTGGGTGGGGGTGGAGAAGAGGGTTCTGATAACTTGAGCTGTGGTTTGGAGGTAGAACAGCTGTCAAGGGTACTGAGAGGGAGGTAGCAGGAGCTCACCCTACAAGGTGGTGGGTTGGCGCTGGAGGTTACTAGAAAGGACAAGAAGACTCCATTCTGGGGTTCAGGAGGTGAATTCATCCCTCAGTGGTGGGCAGGTAGTCAGTTTAAATACTGCTGGTTCCAGGTGCCCTTAATTCCCCCTGATTCCTCGGGGCGTTTGAGTCTTTGACAGGTTCTCGTTCCCTTGCAGCAGGAGGACGTCATGGCCAGAGTGATGCACCAGCTCCGCATCATCCGGCACTTGTGCCAGGTGCCTTAGACACTGCAGGGGCTGTGCCTCTGAGGCCATCAGCAACTCCCGCTCCCTGCTGCAGGTACTGCTCTGGCTCACTGTAAATGGGGTGCTAGTGGAAGGGGAAATGGAGCCCCCTGGCACTCAGTAAAAGGGAAAGTGGTGGATTCTCCATCTCTTGATGTCATTTCATGAAGACTAGATGCCTTTCTGGAATGTGTGTGCCCAAAAAGTACCTATTGTACTATACAGGAAGCCTATGATATGCAGGGGGTTAGATGAGATGTTCTAAAGGTCTCTTCTGGCCATAAAGTGTAGTAATTTTGGAAACACTGAGTGTAGCATTGGGAGCAGCCTCTGATGCTTTACTGTCTAGCCGGCTTGCTTCCTAGAATGAAGACGCATCGAGTGGGGTGATCCACAGAGAGTAGCTGAAACCTTCAAAGTGTCAGGCCAGCAGCAGGACATTAGCACTTCAGGGGATGGGTGGGTGTGGCAGTGACATCACAAAGGCCTTTTGCAGTGTAGTAGTTCCGGGGTGGGGCTCGTCCCTTCCTGGGGTACCTGGGAGCCAGGCCGCCCCGCTACAAAGCGAATAACAGTCTAGGGCCCAGACCTTTGGGTAGGGGCTGAGCACACAATTAGCAGTTCGGCGCTCAGGCCTTTGTGCAGGGACTGAGCACACAATCAACAGTTCAGAGCTCAGGCCCTTATGCAGGGACTGAGCACACAATCAACAGTTCAGAGCTCAGGCCCTTATGCAGGGACTGAGCACACAATCAACAGCTCCGGCCCTGGGTCAGGGCGGGGAACAAACCAGTAGTCAGTCAGCGGCCCAGGCCTTGTAGCAGGAGCTGGGTCAGTTTGGGTTAGCCCAGGCCCTAGGTCAGGGCGGGGAACAAACCAGTAGTCAGTCAGCGGCCCAGGCCTTGTAGCAGGAGCTGGGTCAGTTTGGGTTAGCCCAGGCCCTAGGTCAGGGCGGGGCAGCAAACCAATCGTCAGTCAGAGGCCCAGGCCCCTTGGACAAGGAGGAGGAGAGACTGCCACCCAGCACGGGGTGGTAGGGGGGAACACAGGCCCACCCACTCCACTGTGTTCCAGCCCGGGGCCCTATCCGCAGCAGTCCGTCTGCCGCGCAGTCAGTGGGGATCCTGACCGCAACACACTGACATGGGTTCGGGGTCTGCTATCCCCGGGCCACTTCCCATCTCCTCCTCCATGGGTACCTGTTCCTCCTGAGTTCCGTCTGCTGGGTCGCAGATCATGGGCTGCTCCGGGCCCCGAGCAGCAGGTAGGTCTGTCACACCCTCTGGGCCCTTGGCGGGGGGAAGCTCAGACCGTTCCTCAGGATACCGGGCTCTCGGCAGGGTCAGGTCCGCGGGAGCTCGGGCACCAGCGTCTGTCCTCTCCCGCTGCCGGCCAGCTACTGAGCGCTGTGGCTTGGCCTTTATACTTCCTATCCCGCCCCTTGACTTCCAGGGGGTGGGGACAGGCCGCGGTGGCCTTGACTTCCTGGGGCGCCTGGGAGCCAGGCCGCGCCGCTACATGCAGTATCTCAGCGTATTGGTCAAAGGTGTTAGGGAGGTGGTGACCTCAGAGAGAGATGCTGACATCAGTCAGGGGCGCAGGGCCAGGGAAACCTCAGAGACCCCTGTGGCTTTGCTTTAGCAAGTCTCCTTCTCGAGGTCTCTCTTTGAGGACTGAGAGAGTATTAGGGTTCACGTATGTGAGTGAGAGCAGGAGCCTCTTTCGAGTTTTCTCCTTCCCTTTTACTGATTTTACTAGAAAACAGACGTCCCTGTTTAGAAGGTAAGAGCCTCCAAGAGGTTTTTGAACCTGCTCAGTCTGATCCACCTGGTGCCCGTTGAATTCTAGGCATGGAAAACACTAGTTCAAGGTGACAGAATTTTGTAGTCCACACGGGATTTTGTCCCGTGGAATCACTGGGGACATTAGGGTTTGTCCTTTTCGTTTTACCTTTTCCACCATCCCTCCTTCCTTTCTCTTCATCTCTTACTTCTTTTGTCCTTTCTCCTGTTCCCCTCCCACCACCAGGAGTGGGGTGTGTGTGTGTGTGTGTGTGTGTGTGTGTGTGTGTGTGTGTGTGTGTGTGTTTTGCTGGGGATGATCTTCACCTCCTCTTGTGGGAAGTTCATCCAAAACTGTGGGGTTGAAATAGTGCTTGGACTCCACAGACACTAGATGCTGCCATCCTGTGGCTTAGCGTTAGTGTCTCGGATGACTTGGGCAAGATCTCAACCTCCCCGCAACCCACTTCACTGCTGCCAGAATCCCTCCTGCCCCCACTGCTAGACCCGCCTCCCAGCCCAACCTTGGTGGGGGTCTAGAAGAGGTTTCTGATGACTTAAGCTGTGGTTTGGAGGTGGAACAGCTGTCAAGGACACTGAGGGGGAGGTAGCAGGAGCTCACCCTAGAAGGAGGGGGATTGGCACTGGAGGTTACTAGAAAGGACAAGAAGACTCCATTCTGGGATTCAGGAGGTGAATTCATCCCTCAGTGTTGGGCAGGTGCTGAGTGGAAATACTGCTGGTTCCAGGTGCCCTTAATTTCCCCTGATTCCTCGGGGCGTTTGAGTCTGACAGGTTCTCATTCCCTTGCAGCAGGAGGGCGTCACGGCCAAAGTGAGGCACCAGCTCCGCATCATCCATCACTTGCGCCAAGTGCCTGAGACACTGCAGGGGTTGTGCCTCTGAGGCCTTCAGCAACTCCCGCTCTCTGTTGCAGGTACTGCTCTGTCTCACTGTAAATGGGGAGCTAGTGGAAGGGGAAATGGAGCCCCCTGGCACTCAGTGAAAGGGAAAGTGGTGGATTCTCCATCTCTTGAAGTCATTGAATGAAACTAGATGCCTTTCTGGAATGTTTGTGCCCAAAAAGTAACTATTGTCCTATACAGGAAGCCTATGATATGAAGGGGTTAGATGAGATGCTCTAAAGGTCTCTTCTGGCCATAAAGTGTATTAATTTTGGAAACACTGAGTGTAGCATTGGGAGCAGCCTCTAATGTTTTACTGTCTAACCGGCTTGCTTCCTAGAATGAAGACGCATTGAGTGGGGTGATCCACAGAGAGTAGCTCAAACCTTCAAAGTGTCAGGCCAGCAGCAGGATATTAGCACTTCAGGGGATGGGTGGGTGTGGCAGTGACATCACAAAGGCCTTTTGCAGGAGCTCAGCCTATTGGTCAAAGTTGTTAGGGAGGTGGTGACCTCAGAGAGAGATGCTCACATCAGCCAGGCAAAACAGGGGCGCAGGGCCAGGGAAACCTCAGAGACCCCTGTGGCTTTGCTTCAGCAAGTCTCCTTCTCGAGCTCTCTTTGAGGACTGAGAGAGTATTAGGGTTCACATATGTGAGTGTGAGCAGGAGCCTCTTTTGAGTTTTCTCCTTTCCTTTTACCCATTTTACTAGAAAACAGAAGTCCCTGTTGAGAAAGTAAGTGCCTCGGAGAGGTTTGTAACCTGTTCAGTCTGATCCACCTCGTGCCATCTGAATTCTAGGCATGGAAAACACTAGTTTAAGGTGGCAGAATTTTATTCCCTCCCTGGGATTTTGTCCCGTAGAATCACTGGGGATATTAGGAAAACAACAAGGAGTCTGGTGGCACCTTAAAGACTAACAGATTTATTTGGGCATAAGCTTTCGTGAGTAAAAACCTCACTTCTTCGGATGCATAGAGTGAAAGTTACAGATGCAGGCATTATATACTGACACATGGAGAGCAGGGAGTTATTTCACAAGTGGAGAACCAGTGTTGACAGGGCCAATTCAAAAATCAGGGTGGATGTAGTCCACTCCCAATAATAGATGAGGAGGTGTCAATTCCAGGAGAGGAAAAGCTGCTTCTGTAGTGAGCCAGCCACTCCCAGTCCCTATTCAAGCCCAGATTAATGGTGTTGAATTTGCAAATGAATTTTAGTTCTGCTGTTTCTCTTTGAAGTCTGTTTCTGAAGTTTTTTTGTTCAATGATAGTGACTTTTAAATCTGTAATAGAATGACCAGGGAGATTGAAGTGTTCACATACTGGCTTATGTATGTTACCATTCCTGATGTCCGATTTGTGTCCATTTATTCTTTTGCGGAGGGACTGTCCGGTTTGGCCAATGTACATGGGAGAGGGGCATTGCTGGCACATGATGGCATATATGACATTAGTGGATGTGCAGGTGAATGAGTCCCTGATGGTGTGGCTGATGTGGTTGGGTCCTCTGATGCTGTTGCCAGAGTAGATATGGGGACAGAGTAGGCAACAAGGTTTGCTACGGGGATAGGTTCCTGGGTTGGTGTTTCTGTGGTGTGGTGTGTAGTTGCTGGTGAGTATTTGCTTCAGGTTGGGGGGTTGTCTGTAAGCGAGGACTGGCCTGCCTCCCAAGGTCTGTGAGAGTGAGGGATCATTTTCCAGGATAGGTTGTAGATCGTGGATAATGCGCTGGAGAGGTTTTAGCTGGGGGCTGTATGTGATGGCCAGTGGTGTTCTGTTATTGTCCTTGTTGGGCCTGTCCTGTAGTAGGTGATTTCTGGGTACCCGTCTTGCTCTGTCAATCTGTTTCCTCACTTCCCCAGGTGGGTATTGTAGTTTTACGAATGCTTGATAAAGATCTTGTAGGTGTTTGTCTCTGTCTGAGGGGTTGGAGCAAATTCGGTTGTATCTTAGGGCTTGGCTGTAGACAATGGATCGTGTGATGTGTCTTGGATGGAAGCCGGAGGCATGTAGGTACGTATAGCGGTCAGTAGGTTTCCGGTAGAGGGTGGTGTTTATGTGACCATCACTTATTTGTACTGTAGTGTCCAGGAAGTGGATCTCTTGTGTGGACTGGTCCAGGCTGAGGTTGATGGTGGGGTGGAAATTGTTGAAGTCCAGGTGGAATTCTTCAAGGGCCTCCTTTCCGTGGGTCCATATGATGAAGATGTCGTCAATGTAGCGCAAGTAGAGGAGGGGCGCTAGGGGACGAGAGCTGAGGAAGCGTTGTTCTAAGTCAGCCATAAAAATGTTGGCATACTGTGGGGCCATGTGAGTACCCATAGCAGTGCCACTGACATGAAGGTATAAGTTGTCCCCAAATCTGAAGTGGTTGTGGGTGAGGACAAAGTCACAAAGCTCAGCCACCAGGCTTGCTGTGGCCTCATCAGGGATACTGTTCCTGACAGCTTGTAGTCCATCCTCATGTAGAATATTGGTATAAAGTGCTTCTACATGCATGGTGGCCAGGATGGTGTTTCCAGGAAGAACATCAATGCATTGTAGTTTCCTCAGGAAGTTGGTGGTGTCTCGAAGATAGCTGGGAGTGCTGGTAGCATAGGGCCTGAGGAGAGAGGCCAAATAGCCAGATAATCCTGCCGTCAGAGTGCCAATGCCTGAGATGATGGGGCGTCCAGGGTTTCCGGGTTTATGGATCTTGGGTAGCAGATAGAATACCCCTGGTCGGGGTTCTGGGGGTGTGTCCATGTAGATTTGTTCCCGTACTGTAGCTGGGAGTTTCTTGAGCAGATGGTGTAGTTTCTTTTGGTATTCCTCAGTGGGATCAGAGGATAGTGGCCTGTAGAATGTGGTCTTGGAGAGTTGCCTGGCAGCCTCCTGTTCATAATCTGACCTGTTCATTATGACTACAGCACCTCCTTTGTCAGCCCCTTTGATGATAATGTCAGAGTTGTTTCTGAGGCTGTGGATGGCATTGCGTTCTGTACGGCTGAGGTTATGGGACAAGTGATGTTGTTTGTCCACAATTTCAGCCTGTGCACGTCTGCGGAAACACTCTATGTAGAGGTCCAGTCTGTCATTTCGACCGTCAGGAGGAGTCCACGCAGAATTCTTCTTTTTGTAGTGTTGGTAGGAGGGTTCCTGTGGGTCAGTGCACTGTTCAGTGGTGCGTTGAAAATATTCCTTGAGTCGGAGACGAGGAAAGTAGGCTTCCAGATCACCGCAGAACTGTATCATGTTCGTGGGGACGGTGGGACAGAAAGAGAGTCCCCGAGATAGGACAGACTCTTCTGCTGGGCTAAGCGTGTGGTTGGAAAGATTGACAATGTTGTTAGATGAGTTGAGGGTACCATTGTTATAGCCCCTAGTGGCAGGTATTAGTTTAGATAACTTACAGTCCTTTTTCCTCTGTAGAGAAGTGAAGTGTGCATTGTAAATGGCTTGTCTCATTTTTGTAAAGTCCAGCCACGTGGAAGTTTGTGTAGAAGGCTGGTATTGTATGAGAGTCTCCAGTTCTGAGAGCTCATTCTTGATCTTCTCCTGTCTGCTGTACAGGATGCTGATCAGGTGGTTCCTCAGTTTCTTTGAGAGAGTGTGTGGCACAATCTCTCACCATACTCAGTGTAGTATGTTGATTGCAATGGATTTTTTACCTTCAGTCCTTTTGGTATGATGTCCATCTGTTTGCATTTGGAGAGGAAGATGATGTCTGTCTGTATCTGTGCAAGTTTTTTGTTGAGGTTGATGGATTTCCACTCCATACGGCTAAATTTAGTGCCTTGCATGGTGTCAAGTATCAGGGGGTAGCCATGTTAGTCTGTATCTACAAAAACAACAAGGAGTCTGGTGGCACCTTAAAGACTAAGAGATTTATTTGGGCATAAGCTTTCGTGAGTAAAAACCTCACTTCTTCGGATGCATAGAGTGAAAGTTACAGATGCAGGCATTATATACTGACACATGGAGAGCAGGGAGTTACTTCACAAGTGGAGAACCAGTGTTGACAGGGCCAATTCAAAAATCAGGGTGGATGTAGTCCACTCCCAATAATAGATGAGGAGGTGTCAATTCCAGGAGAGGAAAAGCTGCTTCTGTAGTGAGCCAGCCACTCCCAGTCCCTATTCAAGCCCAGATTAATGGTGTTGAATTTGCAAATGAATTTTAGTTCTGCTGTTTCTCTTTGAAGTCTGTTTCTGAAGTTTTTTTTGTTCAATGATAGTGACTTTTAAATCTGTAATAGAATGACCAGGGAGATTGAAGTGTTCACATACTGGCTTATGTATGTTACCATTCCTGATGTCCGACATGGGGACATTAGGGTTTGTCCTTTTCCTTTTCCCTTTTCCTCCATCCCTCCTTCCTTTCTCTTCATCTCTTACTTCTTTTGTCCTTTCTCTTGTTCCCCTCACACCACCAGGAGTGGTGTGTGTGTGTGTGTGTGTGTGGTGCTGATGGTTCTCTTCTCCTCCCCTTGTGGGGAGTTGATCCAAAACTGTGGGGTTGAAATAGTGCTTGGACCCCACTGACAGTAGATGCTGCCATTGTGTGACTTAGCATTAGTGTCTGGGATGACTTGGGTCAAGATCTCAACCTCCCTGCAACCTACTTCACTGCTGTCAGAATCCCTCCTGCACACCCTGTTAGAGCCGCCTCCCAGCCCAACCTGTGTCGGGGTGGAGAAGAGGGTTCTGATGACTTGAGCTGTGGTTTGGAGGTGGAATATCTGTGAAGGGCACTGAGCAGGAGGTAGCAGGAGCTCACCCTACAAGGAGGGGGGTTGGCTCTGGAGGTTTCTAGAAAGGACAAGAAGACTCCATTTTGGGGTTCAGGAGGTGAATTCATCTCTCATTGATGGGCAGGTGCTGGGTGGAAATGCTGCTGGTTCCAGGTTCCCTTAATTCCCCCTGATTCCTCGGGGCGTTTGAGTCTCTGACAGGTTCTCGTTCCCTTGCAGCAGGAGGACGTCAGGGCCAAAATGATGCACCAGCTCCGCATCATCCTGCACTTACGCCACGTGCCTGAGACACTGCAGGGGCTGCGCCTCTGAGGCCTTCAGGAACTCCCGCTCCCTGCTGCAGGTACTGCTCTGGCTCACTGTAAATGACGAGCTAGTGGAAGGGGAAATGGAGCCCCCTGGCACTCACTAAAAGGGAAAGTGATGGATTCTCCATCTCTTAATGTCATTTAATTTAGACTAGATACCTTTCTGGAATGTTTGTACCCAAAAAGTAACTATTGTACTATACAGGAAGCCCATGATATGCAGGGGCTTAGATTAGATGCTCTAAAGGTCTCTTCTGGCCATAAAGTGTAGTAATTTTGGAAACACGGAGTGTAGCATTGGGAGCAGCCTCTGATGTTTTATTGTCTAGCCGGCTTGCTTCCTAGAATGAAGACCCATTGAGTGGGGTGATTCACACAGAGTAGCTCAAACCTTCAAAGTGTCAGGCCAGCAGGAGGACATTAGCACTTCAGGGTTTTGTTGGGTGTGGCAGTGACATCACAAAGGCCTTTTGCAGGACGTCAGCTTATTGGTCAAATGTGTTAGGGAGGTGGTGACCTCAGAGAGAGATGCTGACATCAGAGAGAGATGCTGACATGAGGGCCAGGGAAACCTCAGAGACCCCTCTGGCTTTGCTTCAGCAAGTCTCCTCCTTGAGGTCTCTCTTTGAGGAAAGTAAGTGCCTCGGAGAGGTTTGTATCCTGTTCAGTCTGATCCACCTGGTGCCAGCTGAATTCTAAGCATGGAAAACACTAGTTCAAGCTGGCAGAATTTTATTCCCTCCCTGTGATTTTGTCCCGTAGAATCACTGGGGACATTAGTGTTTGTCCTTTTCATTTTACCTTTTCCTCCCTCCCTCCTTCCTTTCTCTTCATCTCTTACTTCTTTTGTCCTTTCTCCTGTTCCCCTCCCACCACCGGGAGTGGTTTGTGTGTGTGTGTGTGTTTGTGTGTTGCTGGGGGTGCTCTTCACCTCCCTTTGTGGGGAGTTCATCCAAACCTGTGTGGTTGAAATAGTGCTTGGACTCCACTGACACTAGATGCTGCCATCGTGTGGATTAGCATTGGTGTCTGGGATGACTTGGGGCAAGATCTCAACCTCCCCGGAACCCACTTCACTGCTGGCAGAATCCCTCCTGCCACCCCTGCTAGAGCCGCCTCCCTGGCCAACCTGGGTGGGGGTGGAGAAGAGGGTTCTGATAACTTGAGCTGTGGTTTGGTGGTGGAACATCTGTCAAGGGCACTGAGAGGGAGGTAGCAGCAGCTCACCCTTCAAGGAGGGGATTTGGCACTGGAGGTTACTAGAAAGGACAAGAAGACTCCATTCTGGGGTTCAGGAGGTGAATTCATCCCTCAGTGGTGGGCAGGTGCTGAGTGGAAATACTGCTGGTTCCCGGTGTCCTTAATTCCCCCTGATTCCTCGGGGCGTTTGAGTCTTTGACAGGTTCTCATTCCCTTGCAGCAGGAGGGCGTCACGGCCAAAGTGAGGCACCAGCTCCGCATCATCCATCACTTGCGCCAGGTGCCTGAGACACTGCAGGGGTTGTGCCTCTGAGGCCTTCAGCAACTCCCGCTCTCTGTTGCAGGTACTGCTCTGTCTCACTGTAAATGGGGAACTAGTGGAAGGGGAAATGGAGCCCCCTGGCACTCACTAAAAGGGAAAGTGGTGGATTCTCCATCTCTTGATGTCATTGAATGAAGACTAGATGCCTTTCTGGAATGTGTGTGCCCAAAAAGTAACTATTGTACTATACAGGAGGCCTATGATATGCAGGGGCTTAGATGAGATGCTCTAAAGGTCTATTGTGGCCATAAAGTCTACAAATTTTGGAAACACTGAGTGTAGTATTGGGAGCAGCCTGTGATGTTTTACTGTCTAGCCGGCTTGCTTCCTAGAATGAAGACGCATTGAGTGGGGTGATCCACAGAGAGTACCTGTGTCAAGGCTGTATCCCCACTTTGAAGTTTAGGGTACAAATGTAGGGGCCTGCATGAAAACTTCTAAGCTTAACCACCATCCCAAGGCTAATTTCCTCCCCTGGGTAGCCTTGAGAAACCTTTCACCAATTCCCTGGTGAATACAGATCCAAACCCCTTGGATCTTAAAACAAGGAGAAATAAACCATCCCCCCTCCTTCCTCCCACCAACTTCTGGTGAATACAGATCCAACCCCCTTGGATCTAAAAGAAGGAGAAATTAACCATTCCCCTCCTTCCTCCCACCAACTCCTGGTGAATCAAGATCCAAACTCCTTGGATCTTAAAACAAGGAAAAATCAATCAGGTTCTTAAAAAATAAGGCTTTTAATTAAAGAAAAAGGTAAAAATCATCTCTGTAAAATCAGTATGGAAATTAACCTTACAGGGTAATCAAACTTAAAGAGCTCAGAGGACTCCCCTCTAGTCTTAGGTTCAAAGTACAGCAAACAAAGATAAACACTCTAGTAAAAGGTACATTTACAAGTTGAGAAAACAAAGGAAAACTAACACGCCTTGTTTGAAATAGGAGAGACTTGTTTAGAAAGATGTGGAGAACCTGGATTGATGTCTGGTCCCTCTCAGTCCCGAGGGCGAACACCCACACAAACAAAGAACACAAACAAAAGCCTTCCCCTCCCCAAGATTTGAAAGTATCTTGTCCCCTTATTGGTCCTTTAGGTCAGATGCCAGGCAGGTTACCTGAGCTTCTTAACCCTTTACAGGGAAAAGGATTTTGGAGTCTCTGTCTAGGAGGATTTTATAGTACTGTACACAGGACAGCTGTTACCCTTCCCTTTATAGTTATGACAACCTCAAACCTTCAAAGTGTCAGACCAGCAGCAGGACATTAGCACTTGAGGGTTTGGTTGGGTGTGTCAGTGACATCACAAAGGCCTTTTGCAGGATGTCAGCTTATTGGTCAAATGTGTTAGGGAGGTGGTGACCTCAGAGAGAGATGCTGACATCAGCCTGGCAGGACAGGAGCACAGGGCCAGGGAAACCTCAGAGACCCTGTGGCTTTGCTTCAGCAAGTCTCCTTCTCGGGGTCTTTCTTTGAGGACTGAGAGAGTATTAGGGTTCACGTACGTGAGTGCGTGCAGGAGCCTCTTTCGAGTTTTCTCCTTTCCTTTTACTGATTTTACTAGAAAACAGACGTCCCTGTTTAGAAGGTAAGAGCCTCCAAGAGGTTTTGGCAGCTGCTCAGTCTGATCCACGTGGTGCCAGCTGAATTCTAGGCATGGAAAACAGTAGTTTAAGATGGCAGAATTTTATTCCATCCCTTGGATTTTGTGCCGTAGAATCACTGGGGACATTAGGGTTTGTCCTTTTTGTTTTACCTTTTCCTCCATCCCTCCTTCCTTTCTCTTCATCTCTTACTTCTTTTGTCCTTTCTCCTGTTCCTCGAAAACTGTAGGGTTGAAATAGTGTTTGGACTCCACTAACACTAGATGCTGCCATCCTGTGGCTTAGCATTAGTGTCTGGGATGACTTGGGGCAAGATCTCAACTTCCCCGCAACCCACTTCACTGCTGCCAGAATCCCTCCTGCCCCCCCCTGCTAGAGCCGCCTCCCTGGCCAACCTGGGTGGGGGTGGAGAACAGTGTTGTTTTTCATACATTCATAGATTATCGGACTGGAAGGGACCTCGAGAGGTCATCGAGTCCAGTCCCCTGCCCGCATGGCAGGACCAAATACCATCTAGACCATCCCTGATAACATTTATCTAACCTACTCTTAAATATCTCAAGAGATGGAGATTCCACAACCTCCCTCGGCAATTTATTCCAGTGTTTAACCACCCTGACAGTTAGGAACTTTTTCCTAATGTCCAGCCTAGACCTCCCTTGTTGCACTTTAAACCCATTGCTTCTGGTTCTATCCTTAGAGGCTAAGGTGAACAAGTTTTCTCCCTCCTCCTTATGACACCCTTTTAAATACCTGAAAACTGCTATCATGTCTCCTCTCAGTCTTCTCTTTTCCAAACTAAACAAAGCCAATTCTTTCAGCCTTCCTTCATAGGTCATGTTCTCAAGACCTTTAATCATTCTTGTTGCTCTTCTCTGGACCCTTTCCAATTTCTCCACATCTTTTTTAAAATGCGGTGCCCAGAACTGGACACAATACTCCAGCTGAGGCCTAACCAGAGCAGAGTAGAGCGGAAGAATGACTTCTCGTGTCTTGCTCACAACACACCTGTTAATACATCCCAGAATCAGGTTTGCTTTTTTTGCAACAGCATCACACTGTTGACTCATATTTAGCTTGTGGTCCACTATAACCCCTAGATCCCTTTCTGCCGTACTCCTTCCTAGACAGTCTCTTCCCATTCTGTATGTGTGAAACTGATTGTTCCTTCCTAAGTGGAGCACTTTGCATTTGTCTTTGTTAAACTTCATCCTGTTTAACTCAGACCATTTCTCCAATTTGTCCAGATCATTTTGAATTATGACCCTGTCCTCCAAAGCAGTTGCAATCCCTCCCAGTTTGGTATCATCCGCAAACTTAATAAGCGTACTTTCTATGCCAATATCTAAGTCGTTGATGAAGATATTGAACAGCGCCGGTCCCAAAACAGACCCCTGCGATACCCCACTCGTTATGGCTTTCCAGCAGGATTGGGAACTATTAATAACAACTCTCTGAGTACGGTTATCCAGCCAGTTATGCACCCACCTTGGGCTTTGGATGATTTTGTTAGTTGCTTAAAAAAAGCCTCATCCACCTCTTCCACCTGGTTAGGTGGCCTGTAGTAGACTCCTAGCATGACATCTCCCTTGTTTTTTACCCCTTTTAGCCTAACCCAGAGACTCTCAACACTTCTGTCTCCTATGTCCATCTCTACCTCAGTCCAAGTGTGTACATTTTTAATATACAAGGCAACACCTCCTCCCTTTTTCCCCTGTCTATCCTTCCTGAGCAAGCTGTACCCATCCACACCAACATTCCAATCATGTGTATTATCCCACCAAGTTTCAGTGATGCCAACAATGTCATAGTTGTATTTATTTATTAGCACTTCCAGTTCTTCCTGCTTATTCCCCATACTTCTCGCATTTGTATATAGGCATCTAAGATACTGGTTTGATGTTTCCTCACAGTTTTGTCCTTACCCTCCTTTCCCTCTGACAATATAGCCCACACTCCCTCTCGTTTTTGACCCATCTCCCCGGTCTCCATGTTCCCCACTTACCTGTGGGCTTTGCTCACCTGTCGCCGTCGAACCTAGTTTAAAGCCCTCCTCACTAGGTTAGCCAGTCTGTGTCCAAAGGTACTAATAACTTGAGCTGTGGTTTGGAGGTGGAACAGCTGTCAAGGGCACTGAGGGGGAGATAGCAGGAGCTCATCCTTCAAGGAGGGGGGTTGGCACTGGAGGTTACTAGAAAGGACAAGAAGACTCCATTCTGGGGTTCAGGAGGTGAATTTATCCCTCAGTGGTGGGCAGGTGATGGGTGGAAGTAGTGCTGGTTCCAGGTGCCCTTAATTCCCGCTGATTCCTCGGGGCGTTTGAGTCTCTGACAGGTTCTCGTTCCCTTGCAGCAGGAGGACGTCACGGCCAAAAGTGATGCACCAGCTCCGCATCATCCGGCACTTGCGCCAGATTCCTGAGACACTGCAGGGGCTGTGCCTCTGAGGCCATCAGCAACTCCCGCTCCCTGCTGCAGGTACTGCTCTGGCTCACTGTAAATGGGGAGCTAGTGGAAGGGGTAATGGAGCCCCCTGGCACTCACTAAAAGGGAAAGTGGTGGATTCTCCATCTCTTGATGTCATTGAAGGAAGACTAGATGCCTTTCTGGAATGTGTGTGCCCAAAGAGTAACTATTGTACTATACAGCAAGCCTATGGTATGCAAGGGGTTAGATGAGATGCTCTAAAGGTCTCTTCTGGCCATAAAGTCCCCTAATGTTGGAAACACTGAGTGTAGCATTGGGAGCAGCCTCTGATGTTTTACCGTCTAGCCGGCTTGCTTCCTAGAATGAACAGGCATTGAGTGGGGTGATCCACAGAGAGTAGCTGAAACCTTCAAAGTGTCAGGCCAGCAGCAGGACATTAGCACTTCCGGGGAAGGGTGGGTGTGGCAGTGATATCACAAAGGCCTTTTGCAGGACGTCAGCCTATTGGTCAAAGGTGTTAGGGAGGTGGTGACCTCCGAGAGAGATGCTGACATCAGCCTGGCAGGACAGGAGCACAGGGCCAGGGAAACCTCAGAGACCCTGTGGCTTTGCTTCAGCAAGTCTCCTTCTCGGGGTCTTTCTTTGAGGACTGAGAGAGTGTTAGGGTTGACGTATGTGAGTGTGAGCAGGAGCCTCTTTCGAGTTTTCTCCTTTCCTTTTGACGGATTTTACTAGAAAACAGACGTCCCTATTTAGAAGGTAAGAGCCTCCAAGAGGTTTTGGAACCTGCTCAGTCTGATCCATCTGGTGCCAGCTGAATTCTCGGCATGGAAAACAGTAGTTTAAGATGGCAGAATTTTATTCCCTCCCTGGGATTTTGTCCCGTAGACTCACTGGGGACATTAGGGTTTGTCCTTTTCGTTTTACCTTTTCCTCCATCCCTCCTTCCTTTCTCTTCATCTCTTACTTCTTTTGTCCTTTCTCCTGTTCCCCTTTCACCACCAGGAGTGGTGTGTGTGTGTGTGTGTGTGTGTGTGTGTGTGTGTGTGTGTTGCTGGGGGTGCTCTTCACCTCCCCTTGTGGGGAGTTCATCCAAAACTGTATGGTTGAAATAGTGCTTGGACTCCACTGACACTAGATGCTGCCATCCTGTGGCTTAGCATTAGTGTCTGGGATGACTTGGGGCAAGATCTCAACCTCCCCTCAACCCACTTCACTTCTGGCAGAATCCCTCCTGCCCCCCCGCTAGAGCCGCCTCGATGCCTAACCTGGTTGGGGGTGCAGAAGAGGGTTCTGATAACTTGAGGTTTGGTTTGGAGGTGGAACAGCTGTGAAGAACACTGAGGGGGAGGTAGCAGGAGCTAATCCTACAAGGAGGGGGGTTGGCACTGGAGGATACTAGAAAGGACAAGAAGACTCCATTCTGGGGTTCAGGAGGTGAATTCATCCCTCAGCGGTGTGCAGGTGGTGGGTGGAAATACTGCTGGTTCCAGGTGCCCTTAATTCCCCCTGATTCCTCGGGACCTTTGAGTCTCTGACAGGTTCTCGTTCCCTTGCAGCAGGAGGACGTCACGGCCAAAGTGATGCACCAGCTCCGCATCATCCGGCACTTGCGCCAGGTGCCTGAGACATTGCAGGGGCTGTTCCTCTGAGGCCTTCAGCAACTCCCGCTCCCTGCTGCAGGTACTGCTCTGGCTCACTGTAAATGGGGAGCTAGTGGAAGGGGAAATGGAGCCCCCTGGCCCTCACTAAAAGGGAAAGTGGTGGATTCTCCATCTCTTGATGTCATTGAATGAAGACTAGATGCCTTTCTGGAATGTGTGTGCCCAAAGAGTAACTATTGTACTATACAGTAAGCCTATGATATGCAGCGGGTTAGATTAGATGCTCTAAAGGTCTCTTCTGACCATAAAGTCTACTAATTTTGGAAACACTGAGTGTAGCATTGGGAGCAGCCTCTGATGTTTTACTGTCTAGCCCGCTTGCTTCCTAGAATGAGGATGCATTGAGTGGGGTGATCCACAGAGAGTAGCTCAAACCTTCAAAGTGTCAGGCCAGTAGCAGGACATTAGTACTTTAGGGTTTGGTTGGGTGTGGCAGTGATACCACAAAGGCCTTATCCTGGACCTCAGCCTATGGGTCAAAGGTGTTAGGGAGGTGGTTACCTGAGAGAGAGATGCTGACATCAGCCAGGCAGGACAGGAGCGCAGGGCCAGGGAAACCTCAGAGACCCCTTTGGCTTTGCTTTAGCAAGTCTCCTTCTCGAGGTCTCCCTTTTTAGGACTCAGAGAGTATTAGGGTTCAAGTATGTGAGTGCGAGGAGGAACCTCTTTCGAGTTTCTCCTTTTATTGATTTTACTAGAAAACAGACGTGCCTGTTGAGAAGGTAAGAACCTTGGAGAGGTTTTTAACCTGCTCAGTCTGCAGTCTGATCCATCTGGTGCCAGCTGAATTCTAGGCATGGAAAACACTAGTTCAAGGTGGCAGAATTTTATAGCCCACCTGGGATTTTGTGCCGTAGAATCACTGGGGACATTAGGGTTTGTCCTTTTCGTTTTACCTTTTCCTCCATCCCTCCTTGCTTTCTCTTGTTCCCCTCCCACCACCAGGAGTGGTGTGTGTGTGTGTGTTGCTGGGGGTGCTCTTCACCTCCCCTTGTGGGAAGTTGACACTGCAAGGGCTGTGCCTCTGTGGACATCAGCAACTCCCACTCCCTGCTGCAGGTACTGCTCTGGCTCACTGTAAAAGGGGATGCTAGTGGAAGGGGAAATGGAACCCCCTGGCACGCACCAAAAGGGAAAGTGGTGGATTCTCCATCTCTTGATGTCATTGAATGAAGACTAGATGCCTTTCTGGAATGTGTGTGCCCAAAGAGTAACTATTGTACTATACAGGAAGCCTATGATATGCAGGGGCTTAGATTAGATGCTCTAAAGGTCCCTTGTGGCCATAAAGTCTACTAATTTTGGAAACACTGAGTGTAGCATTGGGAGCAGCCTCTGATGTTTTACTGTCTAGCCCACTTGCTTCCTAGAATGAAGACGCATTGAGTGGGGTGATCCACAGAGAGTAGCTCAAACCTTCATAGTGTCAGGCCAGCAGCAGGACATTAGCACTTAAGGGTTTGATTGGTGGCAGTGATATCACAAAGGTCTTTTGCAGGACCTCAGCATATTGGTCAAAGGTGTTAGGGAGGTGGTAACCTCAGAGAGAGATGCTGCCATCAGCGAGGCAGGACAGGGGCGCATGGCCAGGGAAACCTCAGAGACCCCTGTGGCTTTGCTTCAGCAAGTCTCCTTCTCGAGGTTTCTCTTGAGGACTGAGAGAGTATTAGGATTCACGTATTTGAGTGAGAGCAGGAGCCTCTTTCGAGTTGTCTCCTTTCCTTTTACTGATTTTACTAGAAAACAGACATCCCTGTTTAGAAAGTAAGAGCCTCCAAGAGGTTTTGGAACCTGCTCAGTCTGATCCATCTGGTGCCAGCTGAGTTCTAGGCATGGAAAACACTAGTTCAAGGTGGCAGAATTTTAATCCCTCCCTGTAATTTTGTCTGGTAGAATCACTGGGGACATTAGGGTTTGTCCTTTTGGTTTACCTTTTCCTCCATCCCTCCTTCCTTTCTCTTCATCTCTTACTTCTTTTGTCCTTTCTCTTGTTCCCCTCCCACCACCAGGAGTGGTATATGTGTGTGTGTGTGTGTGTGTGTGTGTGTGTGTGTTGCTGGGGGTGCTCTTCACCTCCCCTTGTTGGGAGTTGATCCAAAACTGTATGGTTGAAATAGTGCTTGGACTCCACTGACACTAGATGCTGCCATCGTGTGGTTTAGCATTAGTGTCTGGGATGACTTGGGGCAAGATCTCAACCTCCCCGCAACCCACTTCACTGCTGCCAGAATCCCACCTGCCCCCCCTGCTAGAGCCGCCTCCCTGCCCAACCTGGGTGGGGGTGGAGAAGAGGGTTCTGATAACTTGAGCTGTGGTTTGGAAGTGGAACAGCTCTCAAGGGCACTGAGGGGGAGGTAGACGAGGAAAGTAGGCTTCCAGATCACTGCAGAACTGTATCATGTTCGTGGGGACGGTGGGACAGAAAGAGAGTCCCCGAGATAGGACAGACTCTTCTGCTGGGCTAAGCGTGTGGTTAGAAAGATTGACAATGTTGTTAGATGAGTTGAGGGTACCATTGTTATAGCCCCTAGTGGCAGGTATTAGTTTAGATAACTTACAGTCCTTTTTCCTCTGTAGAGAAGTGAAGTGTGCATTGTAAATGGCTTGTCTCATTTTTGTAAAGTCCAGCCACGTGGAAGTTTGTGTAGAAGGCTGGTATTGTATGAGAGTCTCCAGTTCTGAGAGCTCATTCTTGATCTTCTCCTGTCTGCTGTACAGGATGCTGATCAGGTGGTTCCTCAGTTTCTTTGAGAGAGTGTGTGGCACAATCTCTCACCATACTCAGTGTAGTATGTTGATTGCAATGGATTTTTTACCTTCAGTCCTTTTGGTATGATGTCCATCTGTTTGCATTTGGAGAGGAAGATGATGTCTGTCTGTATCTGTGCAAGTTTTTTGTTGAGGTTGATGGATTTCCACTCCATACGGCTAAATTTAGTGCCTTGCATGGTGTCAAGTATCAGGGGGTAGCCATGTTAGTCTGTATCTACAAAAACAACAAGGAGTCTGGTGGCACCTTAAAGACTAACAGATTTATTTGGGCATAAGCTTTCGTGAGTAAAAACCTCACTTCTTCGGATGCATAGAGTGAAAGTTACAGATGCAGGCATTATATACTGACACATGGAGAGCAGGGAGTTACTTCACAAGTGGAGAACCAGTGTTGACAGGGCCAATTCAAAAATCAGGGTGGATGTAGTCCACTCCCAATAATAGATGAGGAGGTGTCAATTCCAGGAGAGGAAAAGCTGCTTCTGTAGTGAGCCAGCCACTCCCAGTCCCTATTCAAGCCCAGATTAATGGTGTTGAATTTGCAAATGAATTTTAGTTCTGCTGTTTCTCTTTGAAGTCTGTTTCTGAAGTTTTTTTTGTTCAATGATAGTGACTTTTAAATCTGTAATAGAATGACCAGGGAGATTGAAGTGTTCACATACTGGCTTATGTATGTTACCATTCCTGATGTCCGACATGGGGACATTAGGGTTTGTCCTTTTCCTTTTCCCTTTTCCTCCATCCCTCCTTCCTTTCTCTTCATCTCTTACTTCTTTTGTCCTTTCTCTTGTTCCCCTCACACCACCAGGAGTGGTGTGTGTGTGTGTGTGTGTGTGTGTGTGGTGCTGATGGTTCTCTTCTCCTCCCCTTGTGGGGAGTTGATCCAAAACTGTGGGGTTGAAATAGTGCTTGGACCCCACTGACAGTAGATGCTGCCATTGTGTGACTTAGCATTAGTGTCTGGGATGACTTGGGTCAAGATCTCAACCTCCCTGCAACCTACTTCACTGCTGTCAGAATCCCTCCTGCACACCCTGTTAGAGCCGCCTCCCAGCCCAACCTGTGTCGGGGTGGAGAAGAGGGTTCTGATGACTTGAGCTGTGGTTTGGAGGTGGAATATCTGTGAAGGGCACTGAGCAGGAGGTAGCAGGAGCTCACCCTACAAGGAGGGGGGTTGGCTCTGGAGGTTTCTAGAAAGGACAAGAAGACTCCATTTTGGGGTTCAGGAGGTGAATTCATCTCTCATTGATGGGCAGGTGCTGGGTGGAAATACTGCTGGTTCCAGGTTCCCTTAATTCCCCCTGATTCCTCGGGGCGTTTGAGTCTCTGACAGGTTCTCGTTCCCTTGCAGCAGGAGGACGTCACGGCCAAAATGATGCACCAGCTCCGCATCATCCTGCACTTACACCACGTGCCTGAGTACGGTTATCCAGCCAGTTATGAACCCACCTTGGGCTTTGGATGATTTTGTTAGTTGCTTAAAAAAAGCCTCATCCACCTCTTCCACCTGGTTAGGTGGCCTGTAGTAGACTCCTAGCATGACATCTCCCTTGTTTTTTACCCCTTTTAGCCTAACCCAGAGACTCTCAACACTTCCGTCTCCTATGTCCATCTCTACCTCCATCCAAGTGTGTACATTTTTAATATACAAGGCAACACCTCCTCCCTTTTTCCCCTGTCTATCCTTCCTGAGCAAGCTGTACCCATCCACACCAACATTCCAATCATGTGTATTATCCCACCAAGTTTCAGTGATGCCAACAATGTCATAGTTGTATTTATTTATTAGCACTTCCAGTTCTTCCTGCTTATTCCCCATACTTCTCGCATTTGTATATAGACATCTAAGATACTGGTTTGATGTTTCCTCCCAGTTTTGTCCTGACCCTCCTTTCCCTCTGACAATATAGCCCACACTCCCTCTCGTTTTTGACCCATCTCCCCGGTCTCCATGTTCCCCACTTACCTGTGGGCTTTGCTCACCTGTCCCCGTCGAACCTAGTTTAAAGCCCTCCTCACTAGGTTAGCCATCTGTGTCCAAAGGTACTAATAACTTGAGCTGTGGTTTGGAGGTGGAACAGCTGTCAAGGGCACTGAGGGGGAGATAGCAGGAGCTCATCCTTCAAGGAGGGGGGTTGTCACTGGAGGTTACTAGAAAGGACAAGAAGACTCCATTCTGGGGTTCAGGAGGTGAATTCATCCCTCAGCGGTGGGCAGGTGGTGGGTGGAAATACTGCTGGTTCCCGGTGTCCTTAATTCCCCCTGATTCCTCGGGGCGTTTGAGTCTCTGACAGGTTCTCGTTCCCTTGCAGCAGGAGGACGTCACGGCCAAAGTGATGCACCAGCTCCGCATCATCCGCCACTTGCGCCAGGTGCCTGAGACACTGCAGGGGCTGTGCCTCTGAGGCCATCAGCAACTCCCGCTCCCTGCTGCAGGTACTGCTCTGGCTCACTGTAAATGGGGAGCTAGTGGAAGGGGAAATGGAGCCCCCTGGCCCTCACTAAAAGGGAAAGTGGTGGATTCTCCATCTCTTGATGTCATTGAATGAAGACTAGATGCCTTTCTGGAATGTGTGTGCCCAAAGAGTAACTATTGTACTATACAGGAGGCCTATGATATGCAGCGGGTTAGATTAGATGCTCTAAAGGTCTCTTCTGACCATAAAGTCTACTAATTTTGGAAAAACTGAGCGTAGCATTGGGTGCAGCCTCTGATGTTTTACTGTCTAGCCCGCTTGCTTCCTAGAATGAGGATGCATTGAGTGGGGTGATCCACAGAGAGTAGCTCAAACCTTCAAAGTGTCAGGCCAGTAGCAGGACATTAGCACTTTAGGGTTTGGTTGGGTGTGGCAGTGATATCACAAAGGCCTTATCCTGGACCTCAGCCTATGGGTCAAAGGTGTTAGGGAGGTGGTTACCTGAGAGAGAGATGCTGACATCAGCCAGGCAGGACAGGAGCGCAGGGCCAGGGAAACCTCAGAGACCCCTTTGGCTTTGCTTTAGCAAGTCTCCTTCTCGAGGTCTCCCTTTTTAGGACTCAGAGAGTATTAGGGTTCAAGTATGTGAGTGCGAGGAGGAACCTCTTTCGAGTTTCTCCTTTTATTGATTTTACTAGAAAACAGACGTGCCTGTTGAGAAGGTAAGAACCTTGGAGAGGTTTTTAACCTGCTCAGTCTGCAGTCTGATCCATCTGGTGCCAGCTGAATTCTAGGCATGGAAAACACTAGTTCAAGGTGGCAGAATTTTATAGCCCACCTGGTATTTTGTGCCGTAGAATCACTGGGGACATTAGTGTTTGTCCTTTTCGTTTTACCTTTTCCTCCCTCCCTCCTTCCTTTCTCTTCATCTCTTACTTCTTTTGTCCTTTCTCCTGTTCCCCTCCCACCACCGGGAGTGGTTTGTGTGTGTGTGTGTGTTTGTGTGTTGCTGGGGGTGCTCTTCACCTCCCTTTGTGGGGAGTTCATCCAAACCTGTGTGGTTGAAATAGTGCTTGGACTCCACTGACACTAGATGCTGCCATCGTGTGGATTAGCATTGGTGTCTGGGATGACTTGGGGCAAGATCTCAACCTCCCCGGAACCCACTTCACTGCTGGCAGAATCCCTCCTGCCACCCCTGCTACGGCCGCCTCCCTGCGCAACCTGGGTTGCGGTGGAGAAGAGGGTTCTGATAACTTGAGCTGTGGTTTGGAGGTAGAACATCTGTCAAGGGCACTGAGAGGGAGGTAGCAGCAGCTCACCCTTCAAGGAGGGGATTTGGCACTGGAGGTTACTAGAAAGGACAAGAAGACTCCATTCTGGGGTTCAGGAGGTGAATTCATCCCTCAGTGGTGGGCAGGTGCTGAGTGGAAATACTGCTGGTTCCCTGTGTCCTTAATTCCCCCTGATTCCTCGTGGCGTTTGAGTCTCTGACAAGTTCTCGTTCCCTTGCAGCAGGAGGACGTCACGGCCAAAGTGATGCTCCCGCATCATCCGCCACTTGCGCCATGTGCCTGAGACACTGCAGGGGCTGCGCCTCTGAGGCCTTCAGCAACTCCCGCTCCCTGCTGCAGGTACTGCTCTGTCTCACTGTAAATGGGGAACTAGTGGAAGGGGAAATGGAGCCCCCTGGCACTCACTAAAAGGGAAAGTGGTGGATTCTCCATCTCTTGATGTCATTGAAGGAAGACTAGATGCCTTTCTGGAATGTGTGTGCCCAAAAAGTAACTATTGTACTATACAGGAGGCCTATGATATGCAGGGGCTTAGATGAGATGCTCTAAAGGTCTCTTGTGGCCAAAAAGTCTACAGATTTTGGAAACACTGAGTGTAGTATTGGGAGCAGCCTGTGATGTTTTACTGTCTAGCCGGCTTGCTTCCTAGAATGAAGACGCATTGAGTGGGGTGATCCACAGAGAGTACCTGTGTCAAGGCTGTATCCCCACTTTGAAGTTTAGGGTACAAATGTAGGGGCCTGCATGAAAACTTCTAAGCTTAACCACCATCCCAAGGCTAATTTCCTCCCCTGGGTAGCCTTGAGAAACCTTTCACCAATTCCCTGGTGAATACAGATCCAAACCCCTTGGATCTTAAAACAAGGAGAAATAAACCATCCCCCCTCCTTCCTCCCACCAACTTCTGGTGAATACAGATCCAACCCCCTTGGATCTTAAAACAAGGATAAATCAATCAGGTTCCTAAAAATAAGGCTTTTAATTAAAGAAAAAGGTAAAAATCATCTCTGTAAAATCAGTATGGAAATTAACCTTACAGGGTAATCAAACTTAAAGAGCTCAGAGGACTCCCCTCTAGTCTTAGGTTCAAAGTACAGCAAACAAAGATAAACACTCTAGTAAAAGGTACATTTACAAGTTGAGAAAACAAAGGAAAACTAACACGCCTTGTTTGAAATAGGAGAGACTTGTTTAGAAAGATGTGGAGAACCTGGATTGATGTCTGGTCCCTCTCAGTCCCGAGGGCGAACACCCACACAAACAAAGAACACAAACAAAAGCCTTCCCCTCCCCAAGATTTGAAAGTATCTTGTCCCCTTATTGGTCCTTTAGGTCAGATGCCAGCCAGGTTACCTGAGCTTCTTAACCCTTTACAGGGAAAAGGATTTTGGAGTCTCTGGCCAGGAGGATTTTATAGTACTGTACACAGGACAGCTGTTAACCTTCCCTTTATAGTTATGACAACCTCAAACCTTCAAAGTGTCACGCCAGCAGCAGGACATTAGCACTTGAGGGTTTGGTTGGGTGTGTTAGTGACATCACAAAGGCCTTTTGCAGGATGTCAGCTTATTGGTCAAATGTGTTAGGGAGGTGGTGACCTCAGAGAGAGATGCTGACATCAGCCAGGCAGGACAGGGGCCCAGGGCCAGGGAAACCTCAGAGACCCCTGTGGCTTTGCTTCAGCAAGTCTCCTTCTCGAGGTCTCTCTTTGAGGACTGAGAGAGTATTAGGGCTGACGTATGTGAGTGCGTGCAGGAGCCTCTTTCGAGTTTTCTCCTTTCCTTTTACTGATTTTACTAGAAAACAGACGTCCCTGTTAAGAAGTTAAGAGCCTCGGAGAGGTTTGTAACCTTTTCAGTCTGATCCATCTGGTGCCAGCTGAATTCTAGGCATGGAAAACACTAGCTCAAGGTGGCAGAATTTTATTCCCTCCCTGGGATTTTGTCCCGTGGAATCACTGGGGACATTAGGTTTTGTCCTTTTCGTTTTACCTTTTCCTCCATCCCTCCTTCCTTTCTCTTCATCACTTACTTCTTTTGTCCTTTCTCCTGTTCCCCTCCCACCACCAGGAGTGAGTGTGTGTGTGTGTGTGTGTGTTGTTGGCGTTGCTCTTCACCTCCCCTTGTGGAAAGTTGATCCAATACTGTGAGGTTGAAATAGTGCTTGGACTCCACTGACACTAGATGCTCCCATCCTGTGGCTTAACATTACTGTCTGCGATGACTTGGGGCAAGGTCTCAACCTCCCCGCAACGCACTTTTCTGCTTTCAGAATCCCACCTGCCCCCCCTGCTAGAGCCGCCTCCCTGCCCAACCTGGGTGGGGGTGGAGAAGAGGGTTCTGATAACTTGAGCTGTGGTTTGGAGGTGGAACAGCTGTCAACGGCACTGAGCTGGAGGTAGCAGGAGCTCATCCTACAAGGAGTGGGGTTGGCACTGGAGGTTACTAGAAAGGACAAGAAGACTCCATTCTGGGGTTGAGGAGGTGAATTGCTCAAAGGTGTTAGGGAGGTGGTGACCTCAGAGAGAGATGCTGACATGAGCCAGGCATGACAGGAGCACAGGGCCAGGGAAACCTCAGAGACCCCTGTGGTTTTGCTTCAGCAAGTCTCCTTCTCGAGGTCTCTCTTTGAGGACTGACAGAGTATTAGGGTTCACGTATGTGAGTGGGAGCAGGAGCCTCTTTCGAGTTTTCTCCTTTCCTTTTACTGATTTTACTAGAAATTAGTTAGAAGCAACAAAGCACATTTGGGGATTTTTCGATGGTTGGGGTCTCTGGTGATTGGTTCCATATAAGATGGGGAAAAAAATGGAGTCTCCTTCCTTGGAGGTTTTTAAGGCCCGGCTTGACAAAGACCTGGCTGGGATGATTTAGCTGGGAATTGGTCCTGCTCTGAGCATGGGGTTGGACTAGATGACTTCTTGAGGTCCCTTCCAACTCTGATATTCTATGATTCTATGATTCTATGAAAACAGACTTCCCTGTTGAGAAGGTAAGAGCCTCCAAGAGGTTTTGGAACCTCCACAGTCTGATCCATCTGGTGCCAGCTGAATTCTAGGCATGGGAAAAACTAGTTCAAGGTGGCAGAATTTTATTCCGTCCCTTGGATTTTATCCCGTAGAATCACTAGGGATATTAGCGTTTGTCCTTTTCATTTTACCTTTTCCTCCATCCCTCCTTCCTTTTTCTTCATCTCTTACTTCTTTTGTCCTTTCTCTTGTTCCCCTCCCACCACCAGGAGTGGTGTGTGTGTGTGTGTGTCTGTGTGTGTATTGCTGGGGGTTCTCTTCACCTCTCCTTGTGGGAAGTTCCTCTAAAACTGTGGGGTTGAAATAGTGCTTGGACTCCACTGACACAAGATGCTGCCATCCTGTGTCTTAGCATTAGTGTCTGGGATGACTTGGGGCAAGATCTCAACCTCCCCTCAACCTCTTCACTTCTGGCAGAATTCCTTCCAGCCCCCCCGCTAGAGCCGCCTCCATGCCCAACCTGGTTGGGCGTGGAGAAGAGGGTTCTGATAACTTGAGGTTTGGTTTGGAGGTGGAACAGCTGTCAAGAACACTGAGTGGGAGGAAGCAGGAGCTCACCCTAGAAGGAGGGGGGTTGGCACTGGAGGTTACTAGAAAGGACAAGAAGACTCCATTCTGGGGTTCAGGAGGTGAATTCATCCCTCAGTGGTGGGCAGGTAGTCAGTTTAAATACTGCTGGTTCCAGGTGCCCTTAATTCCCCCTGATTCCTCGGGGCGTTTGAGTCTCTGACAGGTTCTCGTTCCCTTGCAGGAGGAGGACGTCACGGCCAAAGTGATGCACCCGCATTATCCGCCACTTGCGCCAGGTGCCTGAGACACTGCAGGGGCTGCGCCTCTGAGGCCTTCAGCATCTCCTGCTCCCTGCTGCAGGTACTGCTCTGTCTCCCTGTAAATGGCGAGCTAGTGGAAGGGGAAATGGAGCCCCCTGGCACTCACTAAAAGGGAAAGTGGTGGATTCTCCATCTCTTGATGTCATTGAATGAAGACTAGATGCCTTTCTGGAATGTGTGTGCCCAAAAAGTAACTATTCTACTATACAGGAGGCCTATGATATGCAGGGGCTTAGATGAGATGCTCTAAAGGTCTCTTGTGGCCATAACGTCTACAAATTTTGGAAACACTGAGTGTAGTATTGGGAGCAGCCTCTGATGTTTTACTGTCTAGCTAGCTTGCTTCCTAGAATGAAGACGAATTTTGTGGTGTGATCCACAGAGCGTAGCTCAAACCTTCAAAGTGTCAGGCAAGCAGCAGGACATGAGCACTTTAGGGTTTGGTTGGGTGTGGCAGTGATATCACAAAGGCTTTTTCAAGGACCTCAGCGTACTGGTCAAAGGTGTTAGGGAGGTGGTGACCTCAGAGAGAGATGCTGTCTTCAGCCAGGGAGGACAGGGGCTTACGACCAGGGAAACCTCAGAGACCCCTGTGGCTTTGCTTCAGCAAGTCTGCTTCTCGAGGTTTCTTTTTGAGGACTGAGAGAGTATTAGGGTTCACGTATTTAAGTGCGAGCAGGAGCCTCTTTCGAGTTTTCTCCTTTCCTTTTACTGATTTTACTTGAAAATTAGAAGGTAAGAGCCTCCAAGAGGTTTTGGAACCTGCTCAGTCTGATCCATCTGGTGCCAGCTGAATTCTCGGCATGGAAAACAGTAGTTTAAGGTGGCAGAATTTTATTCCCTCCCTGGAATTTTGTCCCGTAGAATCACTGGGGACACTAGGGTTTGTCCTTTTCGTTTTACCTTTTCCTCCATCCCTCCTTCCTTTCTCTTCATCTCTTACTTCTTTTGTCCTTTCTCTTGTTCCCCTCACACCACCAGGAGTGGTGTGTGTGTGTGTGTGTGTGTGTGTGTGTGTGTGTGTGTGTGTGTGTGTGTGTGTGGTGCTGTTGGTTCTCTTCACCTCCCCTTGTGGGGAGTTGATCCAAAACTGTGGGGTTGAAATAGTGCTTGGACCCCACTGACAGTAGATGCTGCCATTGTGTGACTTAGCATTAGTGTCTGGGATGACTTGGGTCAAGATCTCAACCTCCCTGCAACCCACTTCACTGCTGTCAGAATCCCTCCTGCACACCCTGTTAGAGCCGCCTCCCAGCCCAACCTGTGTCGGGGTGGAGAAGAGGGTTCTGATGACTTTAGCTGTGGTTTGGAGGTGGAATGTCTGTGAAGGGCACTGAGCAGGAGGTAGCAGGAGCTCACCCTACAAGGAGGGGGCTTAGCTCTGGAGGTTTCTAGAAAGGACAAGAAGACTCCATTCTGGGGTTCAGGAGGTGAATTCATCTCTCATTGATGGGCAGGTGCTGGGTGGAAATACTGCTGGTTCCAGGTTCCCTTAATTCCCCCTGATTCCTCGGGGCCTTTGAGTCTCTGACAGGTTCTCGTTCCCTTGCAGCAGGAGGACGTCAGGGCCAAAATGATGCACCAGCTCCGCATCATCCTGCACTTACGCCACGTGCCTGAGACACTGCAGGGGCTGCGCCTCTGAGGCCTTCAGGAACTCCCGCTCCCTGCTGCAGGTACTGTTCTGGCTCACTGTAAATGGGGAGCTAGTGGAAGGGGAAATGGATCCCCTGGCACTCACTAAAAGGGAAAGTGATGGATTCTCCATCTCTTAATGTCATTTAATTTAGACTAGATACCTTTCTGGAATGTTTGTGCCCAAAAAGTAACTATTGTACTATACAGGAAGCCCATGATATGCAGGGGCTTAGATTAGATGCTCTAAAGGTCTCTTCTGGCCATAAAGTGTAGTAATTTTGGAAACACGGAGTGTAGCATTGGGAGCAGCCTCTGATGTTTTACTGTCTAGCCGGCTTGCTTCCTAGAATGAAGACGCATTGACTGGGGTGATCCACACAGAGTAGCTCAAACCTTCAAAGTGTCAGGCCAGCACCAGGACATTAGCACTTCAGGGTTTGGTTGGGTGTGGCAGTGACATCACAAAGGCCTTTTGCAGGACGTCAGCTTATTGGTCAAATGTGTTAGGGAGGTGGTGACCTCAGAGAGAGATGCTGACATCAGAGAGAGATGCTGACATGAGGGCCAGGGAAAGCTCAGAGACCCCTCTGGCTTTGCTTCAGCAAGTCTCCTCCTTGAGGTCTCTCTTTGAGGAAAGTAAGTGCCTCGGAGAGGTTTGTATCCTGTTCAGTCTGATCCACCTGGTGCCAGCTGAATTCTAGGCATGGAAAACACTAGTTCAAGGTGGCAGAATTTTATTCCCTCCCTGTGATTTTGTCCCGTAGAATCACTGGGGACATTAGTGTTTGTCCTTTTCATTTTACCTTTTCCTCCCTCCCTCCTTCCTTTCTCTTCATCTCTTACTTCTTTTGTCCTTTCTCCTGTTCCCCTCCCACCACCGGGAGTGGTTTGTGTGTGTGTGTGTGTGTGTGTGTTGCTGGGGGTGCTCTTCACCTCCCTTTGTGGGGAGTTCATCCAAACCTGTGTGGTTGAAATAGTGCTTGGACTCCACGGACACTAGATGCTGCCATCGTGTGGATTAGCATTGGTGTCTGGGATGACTTGGGGCAAGATCTCAACCTCCCCGCAACCCACTTCACTGCTGGCAGAATCCCACCTGCCACCCCTGCTAGAGCCGCCTCCCTGGCCAACCTGGGTGGGGGTGGAGAAGAGGGTTCTGATAACTTGAGCCCTGGAAAAACCTCCAAGGAAGGAGACTCCACCACCTCCCTAGGTAACGCATTCCAGTGCTTCACCACCCTCCTAGTGAAATAGTGTTTCCTAATATCCAACCTGGACCTCCCCCACTGCAACTTGAGACCATTGCTCCTTGTTCTGTCATCTGCCACCACTGAGAACAACCGAGCTCCATCCTCTTTGGAACCCCCCTTCACGTAGTTGAAGGCTGCTATCAAATCCCCCCTCATTCTTCTCTTCTGGAGACTAAACAATCCCAGTTCCCTCAGCCTCTCCTCAAAAGTCATGTGCTCCAGACCCCTAATCATTTTTGTTGCTCTCCGCTGGACTCTTTCCAATTTTTCCACATCCTTCTTGTAGTGTGGGGCCTGTCGGAGAAAAACAGAGTTCTCACTACTTGTTTAGGTACAGCAAGTCAGATGCTTTATTAACTCTCACAATTGCCCAGAGGGAGAGAGCTAAGCACGTCTCTCCCAGGTAACTAATTACAGCAAGCATTTATACCTTTCATTACAGAAATAACGAGGGACAGCTGCGTTTTGTTTATACGTAGGCCATCTTGATATCTCATTTCTTCACTTGTTTTGACTCTTGCCAACATACAATATTTTCTATACCTTATCTACACAAGGTCTTCTATACCAGGTCATAATGACTTCTTACACAGTTCTTTCTCACCCACCTCACACATTCCTCGCTTCTACAAATCTCGCGTTATTAGGGTTACTGTTAGCCTAACTCTTGCTAACGAACTGTCATTCATTGCATCCCCTTCCTGTCAGCTCTTTCTCTGCTTCCACAGGCCCAAAACTGGACACAGTATTCTAGATGAGGCCTCACCAATGTCGAATAAAGGGGAACGATCACGTTCCTCGATCTGCTGGCAATGCCCCTACTTATACAGCCCAAAATGCCGTTAGCCTTCTTGGCAACAAGAGCACACTCTTTGAGGACTGAGAGAGTATTAGTGTTCACATGTGTGAGTGCGAGCAGGAGCCTCTTTGGAGTTTTCTCCTTTCCTTTGACGGATTTTACTAGAAAACAGACGTCCCTATTTAGAAGGTAAGAGCCTCCAAGAGGTTTTGGAAGCTGCTCAGTCAGGTCCATCTGGTGCCAGCTGAATTCTAGGCATGGAAAACACTAGTTTAAGGTGGCAGAATTTTATTCCCTCTGTGGGACTTTGTCCCGTAGAATCACAGGGGACATTAGTGTTTCTCATTTTCGTTTTACCTTTTCCTCCATCCCCCCTTCCTTTCTCTTCATATCTTACTTCTTTTGTCCTTTCTCCTTTCCTTTTCTCCATCTCCTGATGTCATTTCATGAAGACTAGATGCCTTTCTGGAATGTGTGTGCCCAAAAAGTAACTATTGTACTATACAGGAGGCCTATGATATGCAGGGGCTTAGATGAGATGCTCTAAAGGTCTCTTGTGGCCATAAAGTCTACAAATTTTGGAAACAGTAGTATTGGGAGCAGCCTCTGATGTTTTACTGTCTAGCCGGCTTGCTTCCTAGAAAGAAGACGCATTGAGTCGGGTGATCCACAGAGAGTACCTGTGTCAAGGCTGAATGCCCACTTTGAAGTTTAGGGTACAAATGTAGGGGCCTGCATGAAAACTTCTAAGCTTAACCACCATCCCAAGGCTAATTTCCTCCCCTGGGTAGCCTTGAGAAACCTTTCACCAATTCCCTGGTGAATACAGATCCAAACCCCTTGGATCTTAAAACAAGGAGAAATTAACCATCCCCCCTCCTTCCTCCCACCAACTCCTGGTGAATCAAGATCCAAACTCCTTGGATCTTAAAACAAGGAAAAATCAATCAGGTACTTAAAAATAAGGCTTTTAATTAAAGAAAAAGGTAAAAATCATCTCTGTAAAATCAGTATGGAAATTAACCTTACAGGGTAATCAAACTTAAAGAGCTCAGAGGACTCCCCTCTAGTCTTAGGTTCAAAGTACAGCAAACAAAGATAAACACTCTAGTAAAAGGTACATTTACAAGTTGAGAAAACAAAGAAAAACTAACACGCCCTGTTTGAAATAGGAGAGACTTGTTTAGAAAGATGTGGAGAACCTGGATTGATGTCTGGTCCCTCTCAGTCCCGAGGGCGAACACCCACACAAACAAAGAACACAAACAAAAGCTTTCCCCTCCCCAAGATTTGAAAGTATCTTGTCCCCTTATTGGTCCTTTAGGTCAGATGCCAGCCAGGTTACCTGAGCTTCTTAACCCTTTACAGGGAAAAGGATTTTGGAGTCTCTGGCCAGGAGGGATTTTATAGTACTGTACACAGGACAGCTGTTACCCTTCCCTTTATAGTTATGACAACCTCAAACCTTCAAAGTGTCAGGCCAGCAGCAGGACATTAGCACTTGAGGGTTTGGTTGGGTGTGGCAGTGACATAACAAAGGCCTTTTGCAGGATGTCAGCTTATTGGTCAAATGTGTTAGGGAGGTGGTGACCTCAGAGAGAGATGCTGACATCAGCCTGGCAGGAGAGGAGCACAGGGCCAGGGAAACCTCAGAGACCCCTGTGGCTTTGTTTCAGCAAGTCTCCTTCTCGAGGTCTCTCTTTGAGGACTGAGAGAGTATTAGGGTTCACGTACGTGAGTGCGTGCAGGAGCCTCTTTCGAGTTTTCTCCTTTCCTTTTACTGATTTTACTAGAAAACAGACGTCCCTGTTTAGAAGGTAAGAGCCTCCAAGAGGTTTTGGCAGCTGCTCAGTCTGATCCACGTGGTGCCAGCTGAATTCTAGGCATGGAAAACAGTAGTTTAAGATGGCAGAATTTTATTCCATCCCTTGGATTTTGTGCCGTAGAATCACTGGGGACATTAGGGTTTGTCCTTTTTGTTTTACCTTTTCCTCCATCCCTCCTTCCTTTCTCTTCATCTCTTACTTCTTTTGTCCTTTCTCCTGTTCCTCGAAAACTGTGGGGTTGAAATAGTGTTTGGACTCCACTAACACTAGATGCTGCCATCCTGTGGCTTAGCATTAGTGTCTGGGATGACTTGGGTCAAGATCTCAACTTCCCCGCAACCCACTTCACTGCTGCCAGAATCCCTCCTGCCCCCCCTGCTAGAGCCGCCTACCTGGCCAACCTGGGTGGGGGTGGAGAACAGTGTTTTTTTCATACATTCATAGATTATCGGACTGGAAGGGACCTCGAGAGGTCATCGAGTCCAGTCCCCTGCCCGCGTGGCAGGACCAAATACCATCTAGACCATCCCTGATAGACATTTATCTAACCTACTCTTAAATATCTCAAGAGATGGAGATTCCACAACCTCCCTCGGCAATTTATTCCAGTGTTTAACCACCCTGACAGTTAGGAACTTTTTCCTAATGTCCAACCTAGACCTCCCTTGCTGCATTTTAAACCCATTGCTTCTGGTTCTATCCTTAGAGGCGAAGGTGAACAAGTTTTCTCCCTCCTCCTTATGACACCCTTTTAAATACCTGAAAACTGCTATCATGTCTCCTCTCAGTCTTCTCTTTTCCAAACTAAACAAAGCCAATTCTTTCAGCCTTCCTTCATAGGTCATGTTCTCAAGACCTTTAATCATTCTTGTTGCTCTTCTCTGGACCCTTTCCAATTTCTCCACATCTTTTTTAAAATGCGGTGCCCAGAACTGGACACAATACTCCAGCTGAGGCCTAACCAGAGCAGAGTAGAGCGGAAGAATGACTTCTCGTGTCTTGCTCACAACACACCTGTTAATACATCCCAGAATCAGGTTTGCTTTTTTTGCAACAGCATCACACTGTTGACTCATATTTAGCTTGTGGTCCACTATAACCCCTAGATCCCTTTCTGCCGTACTCCTTCCTAGACAGTCTCTTCCCATTCTGTATGTGTGAAACTGATTGTTCCTTCCTAAGTGGAGCACTTTGCATTTGTCTTTGTTAAACTTCATCCTGTTTAACTCAGACCATTTCTCCAATTTGTCCAGATCATTTTGAATTATGACCCTGTCCTCCAAAGCAGTTGCAATCCCTCCCAGTTTGGTATCATCCGCAAACTTAATAAGCGTACTTTCTATGCCAATATCTAAGTCGTTGATGAAGATATTGAACAGCGCCGGTCCCAAAACAGACCCCTGCGATACCCCACTCGTTATGGCTTTCCAGCAGGATTGGGAACTATTAATAACAACTCTCTGAGTACGGTTATCCAGCCAGTTATGCACCCACCTTATAGTAGCCCCATCTAAATTGTATTTGCCTAGTTTATCAATAAGAATATCATGCGAGACCGTATCAAATGCCTTACTAAAGTCTAGGTATACCACATCCACAGCCTCACCCTTATCCACAAGGCTCGTTATCCTATCAAAGAAAGCTATCAGATTGGTTTGACATGATTTGTTCTTCACAAATCCATGCTGGCTGTTCCCTATCACCTTACCACCTTCCAAGTGTTTGCAGATGATTTCCTTAATTACTTGCTCCATTATCTTCCCTGGCACAGAAGTTAAACTCACTGGGGTCTGTAGTTTCCTGGGTTGTTTTTATTTCCCTTTTTATAGATGGGCACTATATTTGCCCTTTTCCAGTCTTCTGGAATCTCTCCCGTCTCCCATGATTTTCCAAAGATAATAGCTGGAGGCTCAGATACCTCCTCTATTAGCTCCTTGAGTATTCTAGGATGCATTTCATCAGGCCCGGGTGACTTGCAGGCATCTAACTTTTCTAAGTGATTTTTAACTTGTTCTTTTTTTATTTTATCTGCTAAACCTACCCCCTTCCCATTAGCATTCACTATGTTAGGCATTCCTTCAGACTTCTCGGTGAAGACCGAAACAAAGAAGTCATTAAGCATCTCCGCCATTTCCAAGTTTCCTGTTACTGTTTCTCCCTCTTCACTAAGCAGTGGGCCTACCCTGTCTTTGGTCTTCTTCTTGCTTCTAATGTATTGATAAAAAGTCTTCTTGTTTCCCTTTATTCCCGTAGCTAGTTTGAGCTCATTTTGTGCCTTTGCCTTTCTAATCTTGCCCCTGCATTCCTGTGTTGTTTGCCTATATTCATCCTTTGTAATCTGTCCCAGTTTCCATTTTTTATATGACTCCTTTTTATTTTTTAGATCATGCAAGATCTCATGGTTAAGCCAAGGTGGTCTTTTGCCACATTTTCTATCTTTCCTAACCAGCGGAATAGCTTGCTTTTGGGCCCTTAATAGTGTCCCTTTGAAAAACTGCCAACTCTCCTCAGTTGTTTTTCCCCTCAGTCTTGATTCCCATGGGACCTTACCTATCAGCTCTCTGAGCTTACCAAAATCTGCCTTCCTGAAATCCATTGTCTCTATTTTGCTGTTCTCCCTTCTACCCTTCCTTAGAATTGCAAACTCTATGATTTCATGATCACTTTCACCCAGGCTGCCTTCTACTTTCAAATTCTCAACGAGTTCCTCCCTATTTGTTAAAATCAAGTCTAGAACAGCTTCCCCCCTAGTAGCTTTTTCAACCTTCTGAAATAAAAAGTTGTCTCCAATGCAGTCCAGGAATTTGTTGGATAGTCTGTGCCCCGCTGTGTTATTTTCCCAACATATAGCCGGATAGTTGAAGTCCCCCATCACCACCAAATCTTGGGCTTTGGATGATTTTGTTAGTTGCTTAAAAAAAGCCTCATCCACCTCTTCCACCTGGTTAGGTGGCCTGTAGTAGACTCCTAGCATGACATCTCCCTTGTTTTTTACCCCTTTTAGCCTAACCCAGAGACTCTCAACACTTCCGTCTCCTATGTCCATCTCTACCTCAGTCCAAGTGTGTACATTTTTAATATACAAGGCAACACCTCCTCCCTTTTTCCCCTGTCTATCCTTCCTGAGCAAGCTGTACCCATCCACACCAACATTCCAATCATGTGTATTATCCCACCAAGTTTCAATAATGCCAACAATGTCATAGTTGTATTTATTTATTAGCACTTCCAGTTCTTCCTGCTTATTCCCCATACTTCTCGCATTTGTATATAGACATCTAAGATACTGGTTTGATCTTTCCTCCCAGTTTTGTCCTGACCCTCCTTTCCCTCTGACAATATAGCCCACACTCCCTCTCGTTTTTGACCCATCTCCCCGGTCTCCATGTTCCCCACTTACCTGTGGGCTTTGCTCACCTGTCCCCGTCGAACCTAGTTTAAAGCCCTCCTCACTAGGTTAGCCAGTCTGTGTCCAAAGGTACTAATAACTTGAGCTGTGGTTTGGAGGTGGAACAGCTGTCAAGGGCACTGAGGGGGAGGTAGCAGCAGCTCACCCTTCAAGGAGGGGATTTGGCACTGGAGGTTACTAGAAAGGACAATAAGACTCCATTCTGGGGTTCAGGAGGTGAATTCATCCCTCAGTGGTGGGCAGGTGCTGAGTGGAAATACTGCTGATTCCCGGTGCCCTTAATTCCCCCTGATTCCTCGGGGCGTTTGAGTCTCTGACAGGTTCTCGTTCCCTTGCAGCAGGAGGACGTCACGGCCAAAGTGATGCACCAGCTCCGCATCATCCGGCACTTGCGCCAGGTGCCTGAGACACTGCAGGGGCTGTTCCTCTGAGGCCTTCAGCAACTCCTCCTCCCTGCTGCAGGTACTGCTCTGGCTCACTGTAAATGGTGAGCTAGTGGAAGAGGAAATGGAGCCCCCTGGCCCTCACTAAAAGGGAAAGTGGTGGATTCTCCATCTCTTGATGTCATTGAATGAAGACTAGATGCCTTTCTGGAATGTGTGTGCCCAAAGAGTAACTATTGTACTATACAGGAGGCCTATGATATGCAGCGGGTTAGATTAGATGCTCTAAAGGTCTCTTCTGACCATAAAGTCTACTAATTTTGGAAACACTGAGTGTAGCATTGGGTGCAGGCTCTGATGTTTTACTGTCTAGCCCGCTTGCTTCCTAGAATGAGGATGCATTGAGTGGGGTGATCCACAGAGAGTAGCTCAAACCTTCAAAGTGTCAGGCCAGTAGCAGGACATTAGCACTTTAGGGTTTGGTTGGGTGTGGCAGTGATATCACAAAGGCCTTATCCTGGACCTCAGCCTATGGGTCAAAGGTGTTAGGGAGGTGGTTACCTGAGAGAGAGATGCTGACATCAGCCAGGCAGGACATGAGCGCAGGGCCAGGGAAACCTCAGAGACCCCTTTGGCTTTGCTTTAGCAAGTCTCCTTCTCGAGGTCTCCCTTTTTAGGACTCAGAGAGTATTAGGGTTCAAGTATGTGAGTGCGAGGAGGAACCTCTTTCGAGTTTCTCCTTTTATTGATTTTATTAGAAAACAGACGTGCCTGTTGAGAAGGTAAGAACCTTGGAGAGGTTTTTAACCTGCTCAATCTGCAGTCTGATCCATCTGGTGCCAGCTGAATTCTAGGCATGGAAAACAGTAGTTCAAGGTGGCAGAATTTTATAGCCCACCTGGGATTTTGTGCCGTAGAATCACTGGGGACATTAGGGTTTGTCCTTTTCGTTTTACCTTTTCCTCCATCCCTCCTTGCTTTCTCTTGTTCCCCTCCCACCACCAGGAGTGGTGTGTGTGTGTTGCTGGGGGTGCTCTTCACCTCCCCTTGTGGGAAGTTGACACTGCAAGGGCTGTGCCTCTGAGGCCATCAGCAACTCCCGCTCCCTGCTGCAGGTACTGCTCTGGCTCACTGTAAATGGGGAGCTAGTGGAAGGGGAAATGGAGCCCCCTGGCACTCACTAAAAGGGAAAGTGGTGGATTCTCCATCTCTTGATGTCATTGAAGGAAGACTAGATGCCTTTCTGCAATGTGTGTGCCCAAAAAGTAACTATTGTACTATACAGCAAGCCTATGATATGCAAGGGGTTAGATGAGATGCTCTAAAGGTCTATTCTGGCCATAAAGTCCCCTAATTTTGGAAACACTGAGTGTAGCATTGGGAGCAGCCTCTGATGTTTTACCGTCTAGCCCACTTGCTTCCTAGAATGAAGACGCATTGAGTGGGGTGATCCACAGAGAGTAGCTCAAACCTTCATAGTGTCAGGCCAGCAGCAGGACATTAGCACTTAAGGGTTTGATTGGTGGCAGTGATATCACAAAGGTCTTTTGCAGGATGTCAGCTTATTGGTCAAATGTGTTAGGGAGGTGGTGACCTCAGAGAGAGATGCTGACATCAGCCTGGCAGGCCAGGAGCACAGGGCCAGGGAAACCTCAGAGACCCTGTGGCTTTGCTTCAGCAAGTCTCCTTCTCGGGGTCTTTCTTTGAGGACTGAGAGAGTATTAGGATTCACGTATTTGAGTGAGAGCAGGAGCCTCTTTCGAGTTGTCTCCTTTCCTTTTACTGATTTTACTAGAAAACAGACATCCCTGTTTAGAAAGTAAGAGCCTCCAAGAGGTTTTGGAACCTGCTCAGTCTGATCCATCTGGTGCCAGCTGAATTCTAGGCATGGAAAACACTAGTTCAAGGTGGCAGAATTTTAATCCCTCCCTGTAATATTGTCTGGTAGAATCACTGGGGACATTAGGGTTTGTCCTTTTCGTTTTACCTTTTCCTCCATCCCTCCTTCCTTTCTCTTTATCTCTTATTTCTTTTGTCCTTTCTCTTGTTCCCCTCCCACCACCAGGAGTGGTATATATGTGTGTGTGTGTGTGTGTGTGTGTGTTGCTGGGGGTGCTCTTCACCTCCCCTTGTTGGGAGTTGATCCAAAACTGTATGGTTGAAATAGTGTTTGGACTCCACTGACACTAGATGCTGCCATCGTGTGGTTTAGCATTAGTGTCTGGGATGACTTGGGGCAAGATCTCAACCTCCCCGCAACCCACTTCACTGCTGCCAGAATCCACCTGCCCCCCCTGCTAGAGCCGCCTCCCTGCCCAACCTGGGTGGGGGTGGAGAAGAGGGTTCTGATAACTTGAGCTGTGGTTTGGAGGTGGAACAGCTGTCAAGGGCACTGAGGGGGAGGTAGCAGGACCTCACCCTACAAGGACGGGGGTTGGAACTGGAGATTACTAGAAAGGAGAAGACGACTCCATTCTGGGGTTCAGGAGGTGAATTCATCCCTCAGTGGTGGGCAGGTGCTGGGTGTAAATACTGCTGGTTCCAGGTGTTCTTAATTGCCCCTGATTCCTCGGGGCATTTGAGTCTCTGACAGGTTCTCGTTCCCTTGCAGGAGGAGGACGTCTCGGCCAAAGGGATGCACCAGCTCCGCATCATCCGGCACTTACGCCATGTGCCTGAGACACTGCAGGGGCTATTCCTCTGAGGCCTTAGGAACTCCCTCTCCCTGCTGCAGGTACTGCTCTGGCTCACTGTAAATGGGGAGCTAGTGGAAGGGGAAATGGAGCCCCCTGGCACTCACTAAAAGGGAAAGTGGTGGATTCTCCAACTCTTGATGTCATTGATTGAAGACTAGATGCCTTTCTGGAATGTGTGTGCCGAAAAAGTAACTTTTGTACTATACTGGAAGCCTATGATATGGAGGGGGTTAGATGAGATGCTCTAAAGGTCTCTTGTGGCCATAAAGTCTACAAATTTTGGAAACACTGAGTGTAGTATTGGGAGCAGCCTCTGATGTTTTACTGTCTAGCCGGCTTGCTTCCTAGAATGAAGACGCATTGAGTGGGGTGATCCACACAGAGTAGCTCAAACCTTCAAAGTGTCAGGCCAGCAGCAGGACATCCGAAGAAGTGGGCTGTAGTCCACGAAAGCTTATGCTCTAATAAATTTGTTAGTCTCTAAGGTGCCACAAGTACTCCTGTTCTTCTTTCAGCAGGACATTAGCACTTCCGGGGATGGGTGGGTGTGGCAGTGACATCACAAAGGCCTTTTCAGGACCTCAGCCTATTGGTCAAAGGTGTTAGGGAGGTGGTAACCTCAGAGAGAGATGCTGACATCAGCCAGGCAGGACAGGGGCTTAGGGCCAGGGAAACCTCAGAGACCCCTGTGACTTTCATAGAATCATAGAATCATAGAATATCAGGGTTGGAAGGGACCTCAAGAGGTCATCTACTCCAACCCCGTCCTCAAAGCAGGACCAATTCCCAACTAAATCATCCCAGCCAGGGCTTTGTCAAGCCGGGCCTTAAAAACCTCCAAGGAAGGAGACTCCACCACCTCCCTAGTTAACGCATTCCAGTGCTTCACCACCCTCCTAGTGAAATAGTGTTTCCTAATATCCAACCTGGACCTCCCCCACTGCAACTTGAGACCATTGCTCCTTGTTCTGTCATCTGCCACCACTGAGAACAACCGAGCTCCATCCTCTTTGGAACCCCCCTTCACGTAGTTGAAGGCTGCTATCAAATCCCCCCTCATTCTTCTCTTCTGGAGACTAAACAATCCCAGTTCCCTCAGCCTCTCCTCATAAGTCATGTGCTCCAGACCCCTAATCATTTTTGTTGCTCTCCACTGGACTCTTTCCAATTTTTCCACATCCTTCTTGTAGTGTGGGGCCTGTCGGAGAAAAACAGAGTTCTCACTATTTGTTTAGGTACAGCAAGTCAGATGCTTTATTAACTCTCACAATTGCCCAGAGGGAGAGAGCTTAGCACGTCTCTCCCAGGTAACTAATTACAGCAAGCATTTATACCTTTCATTACAGAAATAACGAGGGACAGCTGCGTTTTGTTTATACATAGGCCATCTTGATATCTCATTTCTTCACTTGTTTTGACTCTTGCCAACATACAATATTTTCTATACCTTATCTACACAAGGTCTTCTACACCTTATCTATACCAGGTCATAATGACTTCTTACACAGTTCTTTCTCACCCGCCTCACACATTCCTCGCTTCTACAAATCTCGCGTTATTAGGGTTACAGTTAGCCTAACTCTTGCTAACGAACTGTCATGCATTGCATCCCCTTCCTGTGAGCTCTTTCTCTGCTTCCACAGGCCCAAAACTGGACACAGTATTCCAGATGAGGCCTCACCAATGTCGAATAAAGGGGAACGATCACGTTCCTCGATCTGCTGGCAATGCCCCTACTTATACAGCCCAAAATGCCGTTAGCCTTCTTGGCAACAAGAGCACACTGTTGACTCATATCCAGCTTCTCGTCCACTGTGACCCCTAGGTCCTTTTCTGCAGAACTGCTACCTAGCCATTCGGTCCCTAGTCTGTAGCAGTGCATGGGATTCTTCCGTCCTAAGTGCAGGACTCTGCACTTGTCCTTGTTGAACTTCATCAGGTTTTTTTTGGCCCAATCCTCTAATTTGTCTAGGTCCCTCTGTATCCGATCCCTACTCTCTAGCGTATCTACCACGCCTCCTAGTTTAGTGTCATCTGCAAACTTGCTGAGAGTGCAGTCCACACCATCCTCCAGATCATTAATAAAGATATTAAACAAAACCGGCCCCAGGACCGACCCTTGGGGCACTACTCCGCTTGAAACCGGCTGCCAACTAGACATGGAGCCATTGATCACTACCCGTTGAGCCCGACGATCCAGCCAGCTTTCTATCCACCTTACAGTCCATTCATCCAGCCCATACTTCTTTAACTTGGTGGCAAGAATACTGTGGGAGAGCGTATCAAAAGCTTTGCTAAAGTCAAGGAATAACACATCCACTGCTTTCCCCTCATCCACAGAGCCAGTTATCTCATCATAGAAGGCAATTAGGTTAGTCAGGCACGACTTCCCCTTGGTGAATCCATGCTGACTGTTCCTGATCACTTTCCTCTCCTCTAAGTGTTTCATAATTGATTCCTTGAGGACCTGCTCCATGATTTTTCCAGGGACTGAGGTGAGGCTGACTGGCCTGTAGTTCCCCGGATCCTCCTCCTTCCCTTTTTTAAAGATGGGCACTACATTAGCCTTTTTCCAGTCATCCGGGACCTCCCTCGATCGCCATGAGTTTTCAAAAATAATGGCTAATGGCTGTGCAATCTCATCCGCCAAGTCCTTTAGCACCCTCGGATGCAGCGCATCCCGCCCCATGGAGTTGTGCACGTCCAGTTTTTCTAAATAGTCCCGAACCACTTCTTTCTCCACAGAGGGCTGGTCACCTTCTCCCCATATTGTGCTGCCCAGTGCAGCAGTCTGGGAGCTGACCTTGTTCGTGAAGACAGAGGCAAAAAAAGCATTGAGTACATTTTCCACATCCTCAGTCACTAGGTTGCCTCCCTCATTCAGTAAGGGGCCCACACTTTCCTTGACTTTCTTCTTGTTGCTAACATACCTGAAGAAACCCTTCTTGTTACTCTTAACATCTCTTGCTAGCTGCAACTCCAAGTGTGATTTGGCCTTCCTGATTTCACTCCTGCATGCCTGAGCAATATTTTTATACTCCTCCCTGGTCATTTGTCCAATCTTCCACTTCTTGTAAGCTTCTTTTTTGCGTTTAAGATCAGCAAGGATTTCACTGTTTAGCCAAGCTGGTCGCCTGCCATATTTACTATTCTTTCTACACATCGGGATGGTTTGTTCCTGCAACCGCAATAAGGATTCTTTAAAATACAGCCAGCTCTCCTGGACCCCTTTGCCCTTCATGTTATTCTCCCAGGGGATCCTGCCCATCTGTTCCCTGAGGGAGTCAAAGTCTGCTTTTCTGAAGTCCAGGGTCCGTATTCTGCTGCTCTCCTTTCTTCCTTGTGTCAGGATCCTGAACTCGACCATCTCATGGTCACTGCCTCCCAGGTTCCCATCCACTTTTGCTTCCCCTACTAATTCTTCCCTGTTTGTGAGCAGCAGGTCGAGAAAAGCTCTGCCCCTAGTTGGTTCCTCCAGCACTTGCACCAGGAAATTGTGCCCTACACTTTCCAAAAACTTCCTGGATTGTCTGTGCACCGCTGTATTGCTCTCCTAGCAGATATCAGGGTGATTAAAGTCTCCCATGAGAACCAGGGCCTGCGATCTAGCAACTTCTGCTAGTTGCCAGAAGAAAGCCTCGTCCACCTCATCCCCCTGGTCTGGTGGTCTATACCAGACTCCAACCGTGACATCCCCCTTGTTGCTCACACTTCTCAACTTTATCCAGAGACTCTCAGGTTTTTCTACAGTTTCATACCGGACCTCTGAGCACTCATACTCCTCTCTTACATACAATGCAACTCCCCCACCTTTTCTGCCCTGCCTGTCCTTCCTGAACAGTTTATATCCATCCATGACAGTACTCCAGTCATGTGAGTTATCCCACCAAGTGTCTGTTATTGCTTCAGCAAGTCTCCTTCTCGAGGTCTCTCTTTGAGGACTGAGAGAGTATTAGTGTTCACATGTGTGAGTGCGAGCAGGAGCCTCTTTGGAGTTTTCTCCTTTCCTTTGACGGATTTTACTAGAAAACAGACGTCCCTATTTAGAAGGTAAGAGCCTCCAAGAGGTTTTGGAACCTGCTCAGTCTGATCCATCTGGTGCCAGCTGAATTCTAGGCATGGAAAACACTAGGTTAAGGTGGCAGAATTTTATTCCCTCCGTGGGATTTTGTCCCGTAGAATCACAGGGGACATTAGTGTTTGTCATTTTCGTTTTACCTTTTCCTCCATCCCTCCTTCCTTTCTCTTCATCTCTTACTTCTTTTGTCCTTTCTCCTGTTCACCTGCCACCACCAGGAGTGGTGTGTGTGTGTGTGTGTGTGTGTGTGTGTGTGTGTGTGTGTGTGTGTGTTGCTGGGGGTGCTCTTCACCTCCTCTTGTGGGAAGTTCATCCAAAACTGTGGGGTTGAAATAGTGCTTGGACTCCACAGACACTAGATGCTGCCATCCTGTGACTTAGCGTTAGTGTCTCGGATGACTTGGGCAAGATCTCAACCTCCCCGCAACCCACTTCACTGCTGCCAGAATCCCTCCTGCCCCCACTGCTAGACCCGCCTCCCAGCCCAACCTTGGTGGGGGTCTAGAAGAGGTTTCTGATGACTTAAGCTGTGGTTTGGAGGTGGAACAGCTGTCAAGGACACTGAGGGGGAGGTAGCAGGAGCTCACCCTAGAAGGAGGGGGATTGGCACTGGAGGTTACTAGAAAGGACAAGAAGACTCCATTCTGGGTTTCAGGAGGTGAATTTATCCCTCAGTGTTGGGCAGGTGCTGAGTGGAAATACTGCTGGTTCCAGGTGCCCTTAATTCCCCCTGATTCCTCGGGGCGTTTGAGTCTGACTGGTTCTCATTCCCTTGCAACAGGAGGGCGTCACGGCCAAAGTGAGGCACCAGCTCCGCATCATCCATCACTTGCGCCAGGTGCCAGATACACTGCAGGGGTTGTGCCTTTGAGGCCTTCAGCAACTCCCGCTCCCTGTTGCAGGTACTGCTCTGGCTCACTGTAAATGGGGAGCTAGTGGAAGGGGAAATGGAGCCCCCTGGCACTCAGTGAAAGGGAAAGTGGTGGATTCTCCATCTCTTGAAGTCATTGAATGAAACTAGATGCCTTTCTGGAATGTTTGTGCCCAAAAAGTAACTATTGTCCTATACAGGAAGCCCATGATATGCAGGGGCTTAGATGAGATGCTCTAAAGGTCTCTTCTGGCCATAAAGTGTATTAATTTTGGAAACACTGAGTGTAGCATTGGGAGCAGCCTCTAATGTTTTACTGTCTAACCGGCTTGCTTCCTAGAATGAAGACGCATTGAGTGGGGTGATCCACAGAGAGTAGCTCAAACCTTCAAAGTGTCAGGCCAGCAGCAGGATATTAGCACTTCAGGGGATGGGTGGGTGTGGCAGTGACATCACAAAGGCCTTTTGCAGGAGCTCAGCCTATTGGTCAAAGTTGTTAGGGAGGTGGTGACCTCAGAGAGAGATGCTCACATCAGCCAGGCAAAACAGGGGCGCAGGGCCAGGGAAACCTCAGAGACCCCTGTGGCTTTGCTTCAGCAAGTCTCCTTCTCGAGCTCTCTTTGAGGACTGAGAGAGTATTAGGGTTCACATATGTGAGTGTGAGCAGGAGCCTCTTTTGAGTTTTCTCCTTTCCTTTTACCCATTTTACTAGAAAACAGAAGTCCCTGTTGAGAAAGTAAGTGCCTCGGAGAGGTTTGTAACCTGTTCAGTCTGATCCACCTGGTGCCATCTGAATTCTAGGCATGGAAAACACTAGTTTAAGGTGGCAGAATTTTATTCCCTCCCTGGGATTTTGTCCCGTAGAATCACTGGGGATATTAGGAAAACAACAAGGAGTCTGTTGGCACCTTGAAGACTAACAGATTTATTTGGGCATAAGCTTTCATGAGTAAAAACCTCACTTCTTCGGATGCATAGAGTGAAAGTTACAGATGCAGGCATTATATACTGACACATGGAGAGCAGGGAGTTACTTCACAAGTGGAGAACCAGTGTTGACAGGGCCAATTCAAAAATCAGGGTGGATGTAGTCCACTCCCAATAATAGATGAGGAGGTGTCAATTCCAGGAGAGGAAAAGCTGCTTCTGTAGTGAGCCAGCCACTCCCAGTCCCTATTCAAGCCCAGATTAATGGTGTTGAATTTGCAAATGAATTTTAGTTCTGCTGTTTCTCTTTGAAGTCTGTTTCTGAAGTTTTTTTGGTCAATGATAGTGACTTTTAAATCTGTAATAGAATGACCAGGGAGATTGAAGTGTTCACATACTGGCTTATGTATGTTACCATTCCTGATGTCCGACATGGGGACATTAGGGTTTGTCCTTTTCCTTTTACCTTTTCCTCCATCCCTCCTTCCTTTCTCTTCATCTCTTACTTCTTTTGTCCTTTCTCTTGTTCCCCTCACACCACCAGGAGTGGTGTGTGTGTGTGGTGCTGATGGTTCTCTTCTCCTCCCCTTGTGGGGAGTTGATCCAAAACTGTGGGGTTGAAATAGTGCTTGGACCCCACTGACAGTAGATGCTGCCATTGTGTGACTTAGCATTAGTGTCTGGGATGACTTGGGTCAAGATCTCAACCTCCCTGCAACCCACTTCACTGCTGTCAGAATCCCTCCTGCACACCCTGTTAGAGCCGCCTCCCAGCCCAACCTGTGTCGGGGTGGAGAAGAGGGTTCTGATGACTTGAGCTGTGGTTTGGAGGTGGAATATCTGTGAAGGGCACTGAGCAGGAGGTAACAGGAGCTCACCCTACAAGGAGGGGGGTTGGCTCTGGAGGTTTCTAGAAAGGACAAGAAGACTCCATTTTGGGGTTCAGGAGGTGAATTCATCTCTCATTGATGGGCAGGTGCTGGGTGGAAATACTGCTGGTTCCAGGTTCCCTTAATTCCCCCTGATTCCTCGGGGCGTTTGAGTCTCTGACAGGTTCTCGTTCCCTTGCAGCAGGAGGACGTCACGGCCAAAAGTGATGCACCAGCTCCCCATCATCCGGCACTTGCGCCAGATTCCTGAGACACTGCAGGGGCTGTGCCTCTGAGGCCATCAGCAACTCCCGCTCCCTGCTGCAGGTACTGCTCTGGCTCACTGTAAATGGGGAGCTAGTGGAAGGGGAAATGGAGCCCCCTGGCACTCACTAAAAGGGAAAGTGATGGATTCTCCATCTCTTAATGTCATTTAATTTAGACTAGATACCTTTTTGGAATGTTTGTGCCCAAAAAGTAACTATTGTCCTCTACAGGAAGCCTATGATATGCAGGGGGTTAGATGAGATGCTCTAAAGGTCTCTTCTGGCCATAAAGTGTATTAATTTTGGAAACAGTGAGTGTAGCATTGGGAGCAGCCTCTAATGTTTTACTGTCTAGCCGGCTTGCTTCCTAGAATGAAGACCCATTGAGTGGGGTGATTCACACAGAGTAGCTCAAACCTTCAAAGTGTCAGGCCAGCAGCAGGACATTAGCACTTCCGGGGATGGGTGGGTGTGGCAGTGACATCACAAAGGCCTTTTCAGGACCTCAGCCTTTGTGGGGAGTTCATCCAAACCTGTGTGGTTGAAATAGTGCTTGGACTCCACTGACACAAGATGCTGCCATCCTGTGGATTAGCATTGGTGTCTGGGATGACTTGGGGCAAGATCTCAACCTCCCCGGAACCCACTTCACTACTGTCTAGCCGGCTTTCTTCCTAGAATGAAGACGCATTGAGTGGGGTGATCCACAGAGAGTACCTGTGTCAAGGCTGTATCCCCACTTTGAAGTTTAGGGTAGAAATGTAGGGGCCTGCATGAAAACCTCTAAGCTTAACCACCATCCCAAGGCTAATTTCCTCCCCTGGGTAGCCTTGAGAAACCTTTCACCAATTCCCTGGTGAATACAGATCCAAACCCCTTGGATCTTAAAACAAGGAGAAATAAACCATCCCCCCTCCTTCCTCCCACCAACTTCTGGTGAATACAGATCCAACCCCCTTGGATCTAAAAGAAGGAGAAATTAACCATTCCCCTCCTTCCTCCCACCAACTCCTGGTGAATCAAGATCCAAACTCCTTGGATCTTAAAACAAGGAAAAATCAATCAGGTTCTTAAAAATAAGGCTTTTAATTAAAGAAAAAGGTAAAAATCATCTCTGTAAAATCAGTATGGAAATTAACCTTACAGGGTAATCAAACTTAAAGAGCTCAGAGGACTCCCCTCTAGTCTTAGGTTCAAAGTACAGCAAACAAAGATAAACACTCTCGTAAAAGGTACATTTACAAGTTGAGAAAACAAAGGAAAACTAACACGCCTTGTTTGAAATAGGAGAGACTTGTTTAGAAAGATGTGGAGAACCTGGATTGATGTCTGGTCCCTCTCAGTCCCGAGGGCGAACACCCACACAAACAAAGAACACAAACAAAAGCCTTCCCCTCCCCAAGATTTGAAAGTATCTTGTCCCCTTATTGGTCCTTTAGGTCAGATGCCAGCCAGGTTACCTGAGCTTCTTAACCCTTTACAGGGAAAAGGATTTTGGAGTCTCTGTCTAGGAGGATTTTATAGTACTGTACACAGGACAGCTGTTACCCTTCCCTTTATAGTTATGACAACCTCAAACCTTCAAAGTGTCAGGCCAGCAGCAGGACATGAGCACTTGAGGGTTTGGTTGGGTGTGTCAGTGACATCACAAAGGCCTTTTGCAGGATGTCAGCTTATTGGTCAAATGTGTTAGGGAGGTGGTGACCTCAGAGAGAGATGCTGACATCAGCCTGGCAGGACAGGAGCACAGGGCCAGGGAAACCTCAGAGACCCTGTGGCTTTGCTTCAGCAAGTCTCCTTCTCGGGGTCTTTCTTTGAGGACTGAGAGAGTATTAGGGTTCACGTACGTGAGTGCGTGCAGGAGCCTCTTTCGAGTTTTCTCCTTTCCTTTTACTGATTTTACTAGAAAACAGACGTCCCTGTTTAGAAGGTAAGAGCCTCCAAGAGGTTTTGGCAGCTGCTCAGTCTGATCCACGTGGTGCCAGCTGAATTCTAGGCATGGAAAACAGTAGTTTAAGATGGCAGAATTTTATTCCATCCCTTGGATTTTGTGCCGTAGAATCACTGGGGACATTAGGGTTTGTCCTTTTTGTTTTACCTTTTCCTCCATCCCTCCTTCCTTTCTCTTCATCTCTTACTTCTTTTGTCCTTTCTCCTGTTCCTCGAAAACTGTGGGGTTGAAATAGTGTTTGGACTCCACTAACACTAGATGCTGCCATCCTGTGGCTTAGCATTAGTGTCTGGGATGACTTGGGTCAAGATCTCAACTTCCCCGCAACCCACTTCACTGCTGCCAGAATCCCTCCTGCCCCCCCTGCTAGAGCCGCCTCCCTGGCCAACCTGGGTGGGGGTGGAGAACAGTGTTTTTTTCATACATTCATAGATTATCGGACTGGAAGGGACCTCGAGAGGTCATCGAGTCCAGTCCCCTGCCCGCGTGGCAGGACCAAATACCATCTAGACCATCCCTGATAGACATTTATCTAACCTACTCTTAAATATCTCAAGAGATGGAGATTCCACAACCTCCCTCGGCAATTTATTCCAGTGTTTAACCACCCTGACAGTTAGGAACTTTTTCCTCATGTCCAACCTAGACCTCCCTTGCTGCACTTTAAACCCATTGCTTCTGGTTCTATCCTTAGAGGCTAAGGTGAACAAGTTTTCTCCCTCCTCCTTATGACACCCTTTTAAATACCTGAAAACTGCTATCATGTCTCCTCTCAGTCTTCTCTTTTCCAAACTAAACAAAGCCAATTCTTTCAGCCTTCCTTCATAGGTCATGTTCTCAAGACCTTTAATCATTCTTGTTGCTCTTCTCTGGACCCTTTCCAATTTCTCCACATCTTTTTTAAAATGCGGTGCCCAGAACTGGACACAATACTCCAGCTGAGGCCTAACCAGAGCAGAGTAGAGCGGAAGAATGACTTCTCGTGTCTTGCTCACAACACACCTGTTAATACATCCCAGAATCAGGTTTGCTTTTTTTGCAACAGCATCACACTGTTGACTCATATTTAGCTTGTGGTCCACTATAACCCCTAGATCCCTTTCTGCCGTACTCCTTCCTAGACAGTCTCTTCCCATTCTGTATGTGTGAAACTGATTGTTCCTTCCTAAGTGGAGCACTTTGCATTTGTCTTTGTTAAACTTCATCCTGTTTAACTCAGACCATTTCTCCAATTTGTCCAGATCATTTTGAATTATGACCCTGTCCTCCAAAGCAGTTGCAATCCCTCCCAGTTTGGTATCATCCGCAAACTTAATAAGCGTACTTTCTATGCCAATATCTAAGTCGTTGATGAAGATATTGAACAGCGCCGGTCCCAAAACAGACCCCTGCGATACCCCACTCGTTATGGCTTTCCAGCAGGATTGGGAACTATTAATAACAACTCTCTGAGTACGGTTATCCAGCCAGTTATGCACCCACCTTATAGTAGCCCCATCTAAATTGTATTTGCCTAGTTTATCAATAAGAATATCATGCGAGACCGTATCAAATGCCTTACTAAAGTCTAGGTATACCACATCCACAGCCTCACCCTTATCCACAAGGCTCGTTATCCTATCAAAGAAAGCTATCAGATTGGTTTGACATGATTTGTTCTTCACAAATCCATGCTGGCTGTTCCCTATCACCTTACCACCTTCCAAGTGTTTGCAGATGATTTCCTTAATTACTTGCTCCATTATCTTCCCTGGCACAGAAGTTAAACTCACTGGGGTCTGTAGTTTCCTGGGTTGTTTTTATTTCCCTTTTTATAGATGGGCACTATATTTGCCCTTTTCCAGTCTTCTGGAATCTCTCCCGTCTCCCATGATTTTCCAAAGATAATAGCTAGAGGCTCAGATACCTCCTCTATTAGCTCCTTGAGTATTCTAGGATGCATTTCATCAGGCCCGGGTGACTTGCAGGCATCTAACTTTTCTAAGTGATTTTTAACTTGTTCTTTTTTTATTTTATCTGCTAAACCTACCCCCTTCCCATTAGCATTCACTATGTTAGGCATTCCTTCAGACTTCTCGGTGAAGACCGAAACAAAGAAGTCATTAAGCATCTCCGCCATTTCCAAGTTTCCTGTTACTGTTTCTCCCTCTTCACTAAGCAGTGGGCCTACCCTGTCTTTGGTCTTCCTCTTGCTTCTAATGTATTGATAAAAAGTCTTCTTGTTTCCCTTTATTCCCGTAGCTAGTTTGAGCTCATTTTGTGCCTTTGCCTTTCTAATCTTGCCCCTGCATTCCTGTGTTGTTTGCCTATATTCATCCTTTGTAATCTGTCCCAGTTTCCATTTTTTATATGACTCCTTTTTATTTTTTAGATCATGCAAGATCTCATGGTTAAGCCAAGGTGGTCTTTTGCCACATTTTCTATCTTTCCTAACCAGCGGAATAGCTTGCTTTTGGGCCCTTAATAGTGTCCCTTTGAAAAACTGCCAACTCTCCTCAGTTGTTTTTCCCCTCAGTCTTGATTCCCATGGGACCTTACCTATCAGCTCTCTGAGCTTACCAAAATCTGCCTTCCTGAAATCCATTGTCTCTATTTTGCTGTTCTCCCTTCTACCCTTCCTTAGAATTGCAAACTCTATGATTTCATGATCACTTTCACCCAGGCTGCCTTCTACTTTCAAATTCTCAACGAGTTCCTCCCTATTTGTTAAAATCAAGTCTAGAACAGCTTCCCCCCAGTAGCTTTTTCAACCTTCTGAAATAAAAAGTTGTCTCCAATGCAGTCCAGGAATTTGTTGGATAGTCTGTGCCCCGCTGTGTTATTTTCCCAACATATAGCCGGATAGTTGAAGTCCCCCATCACCACCAAATCTTGGGCTTTGGATGATTTTGTTAGTTGCTTAAAAAAAGCCTCATCCACCTCTTCCACCTGGTTAGGTGGCCTGTAGTAGACTCCTAGCATGACATCTCCCTTGTTTTTTACCCTTTTTAGCCTAACCCAGAGACTCTCAACACTTCCGTCTCCTATGTCCATCTCTACCTCAGTCCAAGTGTGTACATTTTTAATATACAAGGCAACACCTCCTCCGTTTTTCCCCTGTCTATCCTTCCTGAGCAAGCTGTACCCATCCACACCAACATTCCAATCACGTGTATTATCCCACCAAGTTTCAGTGATGCCAACAATGTCATAGTTGTATTTATTTATTAGCACTTCCAGTTCTTCCTGCTTATTCCCCATACTTCTCGCATTTGTATATAGGCATCTAAGATACTGGTTTGATCTTTCGTCCCAGTTTTGTCCTGACCCTCCTTTCTCTCTGACAATATAGCCCACACTCCTTCTCGTTTTTGACCCATCTCCCCGGTCTCCATGTTCCCCACTTACCTGTGGGCTTTGCTCACCTGTCCCCGTCGAACCTAGTTTAAAGCCCTCCTCACTAGGTTAGCCAGTCTGTGTCCAAAGGTACTAATAACTTGAGCTGTGGTTTGGAGGTGGAACAGCTGTCAAGGGCACTGAGGGGGAGATAGCAGGAGCTCATCCTTCAAGGAGGGGGGTTGGCACTGGAGGTTACTAGAAAGGACAAGAAGACTCCATTCTGGGGTTCAGGAGGTGAATTTATCCCTCAGTGGTGGGCAGGTGATGGGTGGAAGTAGTGCTGGTTCCAGGTGCCCTTAATTCCCGCTGATTCCTCGGGGCATTTGAGTCTCTGACAGGTTCTCGTTCCCTTGCAGCAGGAGGACGTCACGGCCAAAAGTGATGCACCAGCTCCGCATCATCCGGCACTTGCGCCAGATTCCTGAGACACTGCAGGGGCTGTGCCTCTGAGGCCATCAGCAACTCCCGCTCCCTGCTGCAGGTACTGCTCTGGCTCACTGTAAATGGGGAGCTAGTGGAAGGGGAAATGGAGCCCCCTGGCACTCACTAAAAGGGAAAGTGGTGGATTCTCCATCTCTTGATGTCATTGAAGGAAGACTAGATGCCTTTCTGGAATGTGTGTGCCCAAAAAGTAACTATTGTACTATACAGCAAGCCTATGGTATGCAAGGGGTTAGATGAGATGCTCTAAAGGTCTCTTGTGGCCATAATGTCTACAAATTTTGGAAACACTGAGTGTAGTATTGGGAGCAGCCTCTGATGTTTTACTGTCTAGCCGGCTTGCTTCCTAGAATGAAGACGCATTGAGTGGGGTGATCCACACAGAGTAGCTCAAACCTTCAAAGTGTCAGGCCAGCAGCAGGACATTAGCACTTCCGGGGATGGGTGGGTGTGGCAGTGACATCACAAAGGCCTTTTCAGGACCTCAGCCTATTGGTCAAAGGTGTTAGGGAGGTGGTGACCTCCGAGAGAGATGCTGACATCAGCCAGGCAGGACAGGGGCTTAGGGCCAGGGAAACCTCAGAGACCCCTGTGACTTTCATAG